>NW_024713129.1:19020618-19215618 GCF_018991925.1 Homarus americanus
AAAAAAGAAAGTGATAAAAGAAATCAAAACAAATTATTATCATAAGGTACAGTATAAAGATTTATGTATCTATGGGTTTACATCCTTGAAGCTATGTGGTGTGTCTGTGTGTGGTCAGAGGGTCTGTGGTGGAGCACTGTTGATAGGGCGAGTATCAGGCGACTGCAACACAATCTGTAAACTAGCTTGTATCATTTTTGCTTTTTTTATTCTTTCATTATTAATCGGCTAATTATATGCTTTTGTTATTGCCGTTTATATGCCTACTGCTTTAAGTTTTAATGTAACAGTACGAATACAGTTAATGCTACTTTCAGGGGTGAATCTAGTGATCTGAACAGAGGCTTCACAGCCAGTTACAGAGGGTTCACTGTACATTTTAGGCCTGGTGCTCCCAAAAAAAAAAAAAAAAAAAAATATCCAGCAACTCCCAAGTCCTAAGCATGCCGGATAAACGGTCCCATACCTGTACGAAGAGTCACAAGAAATGTCTTTGTTATACTTGACATCAAATATTTGTACGTATATCATCAGAAAATCATACAACTTCACTAAAGTGTTTGGTAACTGAAATAATAATAATAATAATAATGGTTGCCCCTCGTGTAACGAAGATAGCTGGTCCTAGAGCCACCTAGGCATGAATTTGTTGAGGTGTAGAAGCTGTCGCCAACACAACAACCACACCCTGAATTAACGAGCTGCATGACCCAGTGTCAAAGAATAGTCCGAGAAGACCGGACAGCTCGCCAACTGCACTGGCTAACCATTACCCCAGAACACAATCAGAAAATCAATTAACATCCAGGTAGTCAATTACTGCTGGGTAGACGTTGGAAAATTGGCATAAAGAAACTTGCTCATAGTTTCACCCTGCCCGGGATCACACCCTGGTCTGCTATCTTGTGAGTTGAGTATGCTGACCATTATAGCACAGGTCATCTATCTATATATATATATATATATATATATATATATATATATATATATATATATATATATATATATATATATATATATATATATATATATATATATATATATATATATATATATATATATATATATATATATATATATATATATATATGTATATATATATATATATATATATATATATATATATATATATATATATATATATATATATATATACACACATCTATCTATCTATCTATCTATCTATCTATCTGTCTATCTATCTATCTATCTATCTATCTCTATCTATCTATCTATCTATCTCTGTCTCTATCTCTATATATCTCTATCTATCTATCTGTCTATCTATCTATCTATCTATCTATCTATCTATCTATCTATCTATCTATCTATCTATCTATCTATCTATCTGTCTATCTATCTATCTATATATATATATATATATATATATATATATATATATATATATATATATATATATATATATATATATATATATATATATATATATATATATATATATATATATATAACTTAATCATAAAAATTTTAAAAGTAAGTCACAAGAATAATACCCCCTCCTTTCACCACAAAATCCTTTTCCATGGGATTAAATATTTGTTTGCACTCTGTACTGCTATCATTATTTGACCAGCAGTAGTCTTTTAGACATCAGGTACCCATGACATTATGGTAAGCCTCCAGATAGAGTAACATGGTAGGTAGGGTTGCCATGTAAATAAGTTTTAAAAAGTACTGTACTATATGGATAAAGGACAAAAGGAGATTCTTTTTGGAGAGAGGGCACCAAATGTTTTGCTCCCTCACTACACTATTGCATTTTATGACAAACTCAAAATACAGAATCTTATTTAAAACAAAAATATTACACAAACTTAATTGTTAAACACTGCATTCTATGTTCTTTATATCACACTCTCATCATGGTAAATGGATGACGATTGCATCTTCAGCGATAATAATTCTCATTGAGGATCTGGTACCTTTCTCTTCATTAAAGTGCCTACTCTATGCACGAGCCTAATGCCAATATTAACACAAGCATGGAAAAGATCTAATAAGAACTTAAACAATTACTAATGCAATTATCTTTCAATATATGCTGTAAAGAAAGCTTTTTTCAACAACTAAACAATGTTATCAACACAGTTCAATAATTTAAGTATATTCCAAAGCAAATTTCTGTGCAAAATAAAATCACATTTCATGGTTCTGCTTATACTGCTGAACAGTAGAACATACAACAAATCTGTCTCTAATACTATTTCACGTTCATATATCTATATTCTCATGCACTCTTTTATATAACTAAGTGCAGTCTGTTTATCATACCCATTCTTAGATTCTGTCTTTTCAATTATGATAGAAGAACTAACCAGATTCAAATTTAAATTATAACTTGTTTACAATCACTGTTATCTATTTGGAATATTGCTGAAATATATCTTAATTATTGCTCCTCCCGCATTCCTCTAATTCTTGACTCTAGCATTTTTTACAAGTTGCTCCTCTACAGGTAGTTCTGCTATAACGCGATAATTGTGTTCTTGTAAAATATCGTGTTATAGAAAATCGCGTAATAGAAATAACAGGGCTTATGGAGAAAATAGGGTTAGGTGCAGATTACTCGAAATCGAAAAAATTTAGTAGTTAGCCTAACACAAAGGATAGCACAGTCTAAATAAATGTTACAGTCATATCTAATAATGAAATCATACAGTAAATTTAACACTTTACCTTGAAAAAATATGAATGTAACTTGATGGGGAGAAGGGTGATTTTGAGGTTGATAACATCAAGCTTCTCTTCAAGTGTTATATCCTTTCTTTTACGATAATCACCGGGAATTCTATCATCAGAATGCTTTTTGGAGATATTCTTCTTTACCATATTCACAGTTAATACCACAAAATTGGAGAAATAGTAAGCAAAAATCGCGTTATAGCAAACAAGCGATCGCGTTATACAAATATTGTTCCGAATTCATAAATCGCGTTAGAGCAAATTCGCGTTATCAAAACACGCGTTATAGCAGAACTCACTGTACTTAAGAATGAGTTACGTTCCCGAGGCTTGTTCGTAAGTCCAATTGTTTTTCAAGTCCAACTTACTCTTGTAGATACCAAAGATATTGTAAAAAATGTGAAGATATTGGATGTTTAGTACAGCTATACCCTACAATGTGTCCTTAAAACCTGGCTCTCACTTCTCCTACTATGTGTAATGCCTGTTCTATCTGGAATTTTCTTCAAATTAATCCAGTCACAACCACAAACACCTGCTCTGGCAGGTAACCCCCCCTCAGTGATAATGACTGTATCTCTGAAAGTTTGTAAGTTGAATGTTCTTAAGTAGAGGAGCACCTGTAATACACGTATTACAAATGGGTGAAAAGTAGCATCAGGCGTATTGACTTATTCAATTTTGTTATGTAAAAATATACGAGTCATCTAGAATAGGAGTGATGAACTCGCCGCCACCCTCATATTTTTTTTTATTTCATAAAATGTTTTTCCTGGGTTTCCTGCCATAAATACAGTGTGTTTACGGTATATCCCACTCCCACCCTTCCCCACTGTGTGGAAACAAGGAAAAAAAATTCAGTGCAATTATATCAAAATCGGATCTGACACCGTTGTCCCAAATGCACGAGTTTTTTTTTTTTTCATTTTGATATAAGAAATTTGATTCTAATAGCAGCATCTTTTAAATGACCAAGTGATAATGCTTACTATAGTGTTGCAAAAAGGAAGCATGTTACCCTCACAATATTGCCGAAAGTGAATAATCAAAAAGAATTTATATAAGGGTGTCTATTTATTTCCTTCAAAAATAATATGGTATTAAAAATACTGTACAGCAATACAGTATATGATATCAGAGGGCAATGTGATTTTTTTTTATACTTACTGAAACTAATAAGGGTACAGTATTGTAAAGCAAAAATTATTTAAAAAAGCAGTGTCAGGACTTAAAACAAAGTACTAATCTATTCTTGGTTTAGCAACGACAAAGTGAATGAGTGCCCACCGTCTTCGCTGCTTCCCTCTGCATCCCGCACTTGTGTGGATAAGGAATATTCTTAGGTAAGTAAACACTGAGCAGTAAATGTTTATATTTGAATACATTAAAAAATATATATAATTCTATTCAAGCATCATTATTCACATCATTATTCACAAGAATTTTTTCTAATCAAGCATTACAATTCATAAAGTCAGTTACAAAAAACCTAATTTGCCTGGCAGTGTAGTAAAGTATTCTATCATTCATCTACATAACAGCTTACATTTCATAACACTGACTGTGATAATGAATATTTGTCCATGTTAAGATACCCTTATTGCAACACACATTTTACTATGGCACTATTTTATTTGTGCAGGAGTAAAACCCTAGCATTTACCCTGTATAAGGTTGTGTATAAACAGGTACTGTATGGTACAACAGTAGCTGCTGCCTGTTGGATTTATGACACTGAGCCCTAGCATAGGACATGCGATCTGCTGACAAGTGAAAGATTCGCCCACATTTCACAAGATAACAGCACAGGCATCACCCGAGGTACTTTCTGATTAATGTGCTGTGTTGCTGCATTTGTATTTTTTTTTTTTTTACCGGTATTGTACTGTTGCTTTTGTAGATACATATTATAATTGATGAAGATTAAAGGTAAACAATGACTTTACTTTCCACAATATTGTATTTAAGGAATTAAGAGAATAATGGTATTTTGGGTAACTTTCATGCATGTGTATAGGTTAAATGTTATTTCTAAATTAAGTACTGTATTTAGGAATCCAAAATCTGAATATTTCTGGAATTCAAACACTGCTTGATCCCAAGCAATTTGCGTTTTAGAAGTATAACTGTAGATTTAATTATCATGGGTAAAAAAAACTTAAGCGTTTCCAATAAAGTAGCATAATCACATTAGTTACACATTCCAGCAGACAATTGACAATATCTTGTCTACAAGTTTAGGAGTGCGATGGTCACCCATGGTGACAATTTACACCATATGACTAAAGCTCATCATCTTATACGGAGACGATAGCCTATACAGTGGGGTATGCTATAACGAATCCAATTGGTTCTAGAACCTCGTTCGTTATAGCATTCGTTCGTTATTGGATTAATCCGTCCCAGGCCCCCAAATACAACCACTTAACACTGAAAAATTTCTGTGGAAAATGTAAAAAATACGGTACTTTATCTTTCATTAGTGTTGTTCAGCATGCAGGTACCCCTAAACACTGGCACAGCACTATCACTTCCACTGGGAGTCTTGGCTTTAAGGTCCTCAAACAGTTGTCTGGCCTTCTCACTAATTATAGCTTCACTAATGCTATCACCTGCCATTTCTTTCTCCTTTATCCACACTAAGAGTAAATTTTCCATCTCTTCAATCACATTACACCTTGCTTTGCTAAGTCTAAAGATTCCCTTAGCCACTTGCACAGTTTTCAATTCCTCTTTATTCTTCAAAATCGTACATATAGTTGATTTAGCCATCCCATATTCATCACTAAGTTTCGCAATGCTTGTTCCATTCTCACGTTTCTTTATGATTTCTTTCTTAGTTTCAAGGGTTATTAGCTTTCTCACTCGCTTTGGACGATTCATTGTTACAATTGTATACTTGTATAACAAGATAGTTATACAAATAACACAAATTTCCACATCAAAAGACGAAATTTCAACAATAACTGGTGCACTGGCTACACAATGAGAAAAAGATGGCGCCTGATGCTCTTGTTGTGAGCCGCTGTACAAAAATATTCATGCGTCAAACGAAATAGTCCTGTATTCATCCGCGTTCGTTGTAGGAGTTGCGTTCGTTATAGCATTCTCAATTTTATAGGTAAAACCGTTCGTTATAGGAATATTCGTAGTAGGATCCGTTCGTTATAGCATACCCCACTGTAACTTAATTTAAAACTGAAAATTTCGGGTCACCTTAAAAATCAGTACTACAGGTACAGTCGACCCTCGTTAATTCGGACTAATAGGGGGGGAAGGGTGTCCGTTTTAGCCGATTGTCTGAATTAACCGATTTAAGGGTTAATATTGCATTATATTTCAAAGTCATTGTTTTCGTCACGATTTTATCCCACTTTCCACTGTAATACGTAAGTAATTTCAGCAAAAATATTACATTTCCGTGAATGTATTATATCAAGCACAGTATGAATAGAATACTATTGTAATATAACAGTATTTTAACCGAAAACTTCTAAAAAAACGAATAACATCTCAAGAACATCGGAAGCTTAGGTAAAGTCTTTTGTTTTCGTCATGTATTTTATCCAATTTTACATTGAAATACATCACTTTTCAGAAAAACTACTATTTATTTCCGAGAATATATTAATTCAGGCGCAATTTAGGTAAAATATACGTGTGATGTAACAGTTTCTTAACTGAAAACGATTCGAAAAACATGTACCCTCTAGCCCTGTTCAAGGAGAGGACTGGGAGAAGCTGTTTGGTGCTGCAGACGATGACAAGGAAAATGATTTGGATGGATTTTAATGAAAATATTCAGAAATAATGTATCGTAGTATTTATTCAAGTCAATTAGGATAGGATATTATTGTAATACAACAGTTTTTTTAACTGAAAACCAATCGAAAAGCGATTACGGCAACATCTTTTGAACGAAAGAAAGCGAAAGTCATTGTTTTCGTCACGATTTTATCCCACTTTCCACTATAATACCTACGTCATTTCAGCAAAAATATTACATTTCCGTGAATGCATTATATCAAACACAGTATGAATAGAATACCATTGTAATATAACAGTATTTTAACCAAAAACTATTAAAAAATGAGTAACTTCTCTTGAACATTGGAAGGTTAGGTAAAATCTTTTGTTTTCGTCATGTATTTTATCCTATTTTACATTAAAATACATCACGTTTCAGCAAAACTACTATTTATTTCCGAGAATATAATCGTTCAGGCACAGTTAAGGTAAAATATACATGTGATTAACAGTTTTATAACTGAAAACGATTCGATAAACACGTGTACCGTCTAACTGATACTCAACAGCTGGTGGTGCGTCATGCGTCGTTGTAAACAATAGGAGGTTGAAGTAGATTACCGGGTATTATATCAAGTGTGAAATATGAAAAAGGTTTTTATTACCGGTATTTTTTATAGATTAATGAGAACTGTGATACCGTATATGATATGATAAGTTAGCCTGTGCTAAGAACTTCAACATAGACTACTGAAAACACGTTGTAAGGTAATTTAGCCTATTGTAAGTTGGTGAGCTTCATTTGCTGAAGGAACTGCACAACTTTTCATTACTAATTGGTACATATTTTACGTTTCCATTGTTTACTGGCAGTAAATGGTAAATATTTTTCATGTCTGAAGCTAAAAGTTGCATCCCCCCCCCACACTAGTGGTGGAGATGTTACATTTAACCAAAAAGACGCTGGTGTTTTATCCCAGCAGTGGGTGGACCAGCATTTTAGCTTAAGGTCCGCGTAGGTAATATTCCTACAAATCTAAAAAAAAAAAAAAAAAAAATTCGTTCAGATTTTGTCCGAATTATCCGAAATCCGGATTAAAGGGGTCCGAATTAACGAGCGTCGACTGTATACGGTTACTCAGGAGAACACACTCTATAGTGGTAAAACTGAACAGTTAATACTGTATTTCTTCAATTTTTCTGAAGTAATACACAGCCACTCTTCGACTTACGACCTACCCGACTTACGACCACCCGGACATACGACCGCCCCAGTCGTACCAAAAAATTTTCAAATTACGTATTTTCGAGTCCCGACGTTAGTGATTGCACTGTGTACTGACAAAATTTTCGTTTGTAATTCCATTTAAAATGGCTGGCATGCTTAAAAGTGAGAGTTTTGTGGTGCTGAGAAGAAAAAAGAGACACCCATTTTAGATTTTCTATGTACAGTGAACCCTCGCTTTACGCGGTTTCACTTTACGCGTTTCTACATTTACATTTACGCGGTACCCAGCCAGAACCGGAATTCCCACTTTACGCAGTGCATCTACTCATATACGCGGGTGAAGTATAATTTTTTTATTTAGCTCATAAAATTCATACAAATTATCCGGCCAGAATATAATTTACATTGCTGGAATTCTTACAATTTGATGATCATTTTGAATATAAACATCATAGATTTTGCATTAGACATACAAATTTTCGATCTACTTTAAGTATTTTATTTACTCTGAGTAAATGTGTTATCTTTTGTGCAAAATATATGACATTTATATTCAAAATATTCCTGGTCTTACAAGGAATCCAGCAATGTCAATTATATCATCCTAACTTTAATTTGAGGTATTATTTATTACTATACCTTAAAATCTAGTGGTTTTCCCCCAAACATTTCTCAGAGAGGGAAGAGCCAGGAGTGTGAGAAGAGGGGGAGGGAGTGGAGTCCATTATTTGAATGGACATTAACTTGGTGACTGTATTTCTCTATTTCTCTTAAGTATTAATTGTGTGCATGTACCATCATAAAATTAAGATGTTATTTTTACTAGAACATAGGTATTGTGTCAGAAAAAGTGGAGTTTGGGGGTCAGCCGGTCTCTATTTCATTTAATCCCATATGTTATGTTGTTCACTTAACGCGTTTCTCGCTTTACACGGGCCTCTGTGGGTTCAATTGACCGCGTAAAGTGAGGGTTCACTGCATTATTTTCGCATTTTCGACTTACGACCAATTTGACTTACGACCTGGAATTGGGTCCCTAACCCAGTCGTAAGTCGGGGAGAGACTGTAATTAGTTTTGCCTCTTGCAGCAAAAGGATTAATATTTAACAAATTTCATGCCCTAAAGAATTTATCTATCAATCTTTGCTTTAAATACATTGAAGGAAGTACTGCTGATGACAGCTAATTTCACTCTTCTACAACATAATTTGTGGGAAAAAAGTATCTTCTGTGTAGAAAAAATTATATACTACAGTACTAACATGAAGCTATTTCTTCTGGTGTTGTGATACGTAAGAAATTAAATGAAAAAACACTCGTCTATTTACATTTTCTACTCTGCTGAGGATTTTACACATATCAATCATATCTCTTAGACATCTTCACTTATCTAATGAAAACAAGTTTAATTTGCTAGCCCAACTTCATGTGATGTATTACTTAAACTAAAAACAAGTTTGGTCTGATGTCACTGTAACCTCTATAGCCTGTTAATATCCTTCTGAAGTGACCAGAACTCTACTGCATATGAAGCAAGGTCTGGCTAAGAAAATGCGCAACATGCAAATGGTTACTTTAATTTTGTATTTAAATTTCTTGATATCATTTCTATGTTTGATTTGTTTCTTGCTATTATGCATTACCCTTTAAAATGCCATTAATGTAAAATACCAAACACACTTGGACAACACATAAGAGCTTGATATCACAAAAATGTTTTCTTGTCATGATTAAACTTACCATTCTTCAATGATGCTTTTCCTCCTGACAAAGCTCCAAGTGGAAGAGCTCCAGTTGGGGTAAGACCCTTCAGCTGCAGTACGCTTTCACTCTCCTCTCTATAAAGAAACATTAAAAGAATAAATGAAAATTAAAGACAACATTCTAGACAACACGAAGATAGCATTTTTTGTTTGAGAAAATGACAATGAATAACAACATTTTGTCAGCAACTTATGACAAGCATGCACACACAAATTTTTTCTTCATTCCTTAACCTTCAATTAAATGTGTGTTGTGGTGTACAATACTGGTATTCACCTTCTGCAATAAACCCACATATTTGGTTTAACCTTACTGATTCTTGGATGTCCATCCCCAATGTCACTTTTAATGCTTCCTTCATCCTAGCTTTCAATCTACTTCTTCATCTTCCTCTCCCTACTACCATTCACACTACACTTAGTCTAATTATTAATCTTTCACATCGTTTTCTGTAAATATGTCCATATTATCTAAGCAAACCCAGATTTGCTCTCTGCCTAACACTTCATTCACTTCCACTTCTCAAATCTGTATTTCTTTCTTCTTACATCCTATATACCTCATATACTGTTCTCAAGGATGTTAATTTTTTCAAATTTATTTTACTCCTTCCTCTTTCATCCACAGGCCATGATTCATACCCATAACATAACATAGCATAACATAACATGCAATATACATAAACCTGGTACAGTATATATTATTTTATGTACATAGAATAGCTTCTTCCACACACAAACCATCCTCTGGGCGATGTAACACATTCAAATGCTTAGCCTTGCAATCACCAGGGACAGACCGAACCTCCCACGCATCCAGTGTGGGTAAATGTGTTATGCCCTCCCATAAAGTAATGTACCAAAGTTACAGTATTTTAGTAATTTTTTCATGTGTTTTGAAAACCTTATTCAGTTCTTATACAATGGAAGGTTTGCATGTAAAGAAATGGAGTGAAAAAAATACGAAACTACGTCTGGATGTGGGGGCAATTTCACCACAATTCCCACATCATTTAGATTCATTTGGTACCGGGTTAATAAAACATTATCCTAAAATAATAAATTTTCCTGAAAAAAATCACACTTGACCCTAGATGAGTTATTGCATAGTATTAAATTACCAGCTCTTTTGTTTACTTGGGGTAAACAGCTGATTGCCCACACCATCCCTCGCCGTCTGTCTTCAGCACTGATTAAATAATATTGTAATGTATTTATCAGAACTTAATAAATATCATTATATTCAATTATGCACCTGCATATACCCTGGTATATTTATTAGTCAGTAGTCTTACTGTACAAGTAGCCAAATTGAGCCATCATGTACCACTCATAGGTAACAAATAATGTTGTTAGGGATGTACCTCCATGTCCAGTACATTACATTACATTACATTACATTACAGAACAGTAGAGCAGAGCAGAGTACAGTACAGTAGAGCAGAGCAGAGTACAGTACAGTATGTTATAGTGACCATGTTGGAAGATGATTTGCTGAAAGGTCTCCTTCTCTCTAAAAACACATCCTGAACTTTCAAGGGGTATTACTGTACATGTTGGAATGCATATACAGTACCCATAATTACATTAATTCTTATGGAAAAAAATTCCTCATTATAAAACATTTCACAATAAGTCGCATTTCTCTGGAACACATCCCTGACATACACAATCTTCCTACTACAGCAGTGTTATCTGCAAATAGCACCGGACTCTTGGTGTAAGCTTCAAATAATATGGGAATCGTCCCCCATTTGCATCTTGTATCCCTGTTCACCGAATTTCCACCTGCCTCCAGCCCTCATGCTTTCACCTCTTTTACTACCCCATCCATGAAAATACTCATTTTAAACAACCTTGATGACATTACACATATTTTTAGTATTTTGTTTTTGCACTGGGAAACAGTTTATCTCTTCCTAGCATTCTCTAACATATGTTTCACTCTCCCTATAAAAACTGAACAGTATTTAACATTTTCCCATTCTTTTATCCATTCTTAATACCCCCCATATGCCTTTTCTATCAACTAACATCTAGTTTTCTTCTATCCATAACTGCTATAAACAAATCACTCTTCATTCTTCTTTCTTTCCAAGAACTTTTCAATCATGCTCCATAACATAAGCACTTGATCCACACATCCTTTTCATTTTCTGATCCCATACAGCTCTTCCCCTAAAATGCAGTGTTTTTATAAAAATTCTCTCAAAACTGACTACCATGAGTTCCCCATTATACAAAAAAGACTTATTCCTCTATATTTTTTTCATTCAATCCAATCACTTTTCCCTTAATATTGGGGAAAATTAATGTGCTTATATATTTTCTGTATAATACCTTAACACTTCCACAATTATTTCGTGTCCTACAGATGCCTAACTAATCTTAAGTTTGCTTAAAGCTCGTTTCATTTCCTCCTCACTTATTTTTCCCCTTTTACATCCCAGGCATAAATAGCTCTGTCTCTCATTTGTTACAAAGATTAATAGATCAAATTGTTTGTCACAGCTCATTTTTTCATCATTAACTGCCATTATCATTTATTCTCTTTGCTTTCATACCTTGTTTAGCTTCCTTCAGATCAGCTTCTTGTTCTTTATAAAACTTGTCAAAACATTTCTCCCACCTTTCATCTGCTCTTCTTTAGTCTTCTTTTATAGTATTTAGCTACCTTTTAATCTACAATGAAATTTCAGTGAATAAATTTGACACACATCCCCAATACGAATGATTCTGATGTATTTCTGGAATGTATGGCATCCCCAAAATCAAAATCATTTCCTACTTATAGCCCTACACTGTGCTCACATATCACAAGTTTCATGGATTAAGACTGTACAGTACTATACAGTACAGAAAAGCCTCAGAAAACAACAGTTCGACCAACAACTTTTCACATTTAAAACCCAAGTAAATTTAGGACCCAATTCAATTTACATCCTTATTTCATTCGTATTTACGACCAAAATATAATAAAAAAATAAAATAAAATTACATTTTCATATAAATAACTAAATCCTGATATGTATTAAAAAAAAATTTTACTATAAAAAAAAAAGAAGAGCGCCTTGCGCAAGGAAACTGCCTGGCTTATGAGTGGCAATGCGCATCGCCAGTAAACAAAAGTCGGAGTTTGGCGGTCCTTTTGTTTTCAAGCATCCGAACAGGAACAGGAGAAAAACTTTCTCAGGTTTCTTACAGCATTTTTGCATCCTTGTTCAACATGAGAAAGAGAGCAAGTGATGGTAGTGTTGTTTCAAAAGCTAATATAAAGTGTATAAGCTTAGCCGAGAAACTAGATGTGTTAAAACGATATGAAAAAGGTGAGAGGTGTGTGGATATTATATGGAACAAACAATGAACATATTTTCTAAGTGGATCCATTAACAGAACAAAGCATTAAAATAATTTAAATAAACGCAAATGACCTCTACATAAAGATGTACAGCTCCTCCCCGACTTACGACGGAGTAAGGAACCCAAATCCAGGTCGTAAGTCGAAATGGTCGTAAGTCGAAAATGCTACAGTCGAAAATAATACAGTACCTACAGGGTACATAGAAAATCTAAAATGGGTGTCTCTTTTTCTTCTCAGCACCACAAAACTCTCCCTTTTAAGCTTGCCAGCCATTTTAAAGTGAATTACAAACGAAAATTTTGTCAGTACACAGCGCAATCACTGACGTTGGGACTTGAAAATACGTAATTTGACAAAATTTTGGTACGACCGAGGCGGTCGTATCTCACGGTGGTCGTAAGTCGAGTAGGTCGTAAGTCGGGGAGGAGCTGTATAATGAGAAAAGAAAGCAGCTGTGCAAGGTTATTTCGACAGCTTTATTATTCAAAGGCCTAAACCATCAACTTCAGCTACACCATTAAATTCAGCATCATAAGCAGCTTCAACATCAACTTCAGTAACAGTTTCAGCAACAGCTTTATGGAAAGCTACAGCTTCAGCCAGAGTTGAACCTGATGACTTATTCAATCTGAGTAAAAACTCGCACATTATTCATTGGCTGTCCTTATGTTTTAGACTTTACCACATTGATGAGTAGAATTTTTGTTTTACATTCGTAAATATTATTTAAAACATATATGAACAGTAAATAAGTGTTGCTTTCATATTCGTATGTAGAGAAATGACGAAATGTTTTCACATGTACCTGTACGTACGTTGGAGTTCCCAATCGTCTAGCTTTATTTCTTTACCATTAGAGGTTAGCTACTTCTAGTGTTCCATTTATTAACATTAAATACCATTACTTAGAACATATATAATCTTTTTTTTACATTAATTTTACTACAGATACAACCAGGGTCTTATTTTCTTAATTTTCTCGTGTAGAAGTATCGTCCCGGACTCCCAGCTGTAAACACAAACGAAAACATTGGCGTCCCATCTCCTCTTGTGTGACCATATTATTATTCATTTATATTGCATAAGGTGCATTCAGATATGAAAAGGTCACACTTGGGAACTCATCTCATTATTATTGCTTTACTTTAATGGTAATTAATGATTTGTGATACGATGATTCACCTTACACTGCAATATTGGAGGACACATTACCGTCATTATTCGAGGCTTTACCGTATACAATTATCCTTGTACCAAGACGGTATATCCTTGTACCAAGACAGTATTTAGATCTAGACTTGAGTGAAACAAAACAATATGCAATGTTATAATCAGATGGGTAAATGTACAGTATATTCAACTCGGTAATGCGAAAAAAAGAAAAATGTAATTCCAGTATATCTCCATGGGTGTGTAGTAAATAAGAGAAGTTCTATAACTTTAATAATTTCAATGGACATGCCCAATATAAAGCCTTTTTTTTTTTACTTATATTAGAAATAAATATATGCAAGTTAATTAAAAAATACTCACCTTAAGACTGAGAATACACGAGCCATTTTGCCAATGGCACGAATCTTGTTCCGAATAACCTCCTTCCTCATGGCTCCTTTTTCTGTTGGTCATCAGGGGCAGACATCAGTATTACATTCCAGTCTATTTTTGAAAAATCTCATCAACTGCCCCCCGCCCAAAGCAAACATAAGGAACAACCAGCCAATTACAGCTTAAACTTCAAAAACTAATGAATGTACACGTAATTTATAACGCAGAATTAGGTACAAGCCCTTATATGGTGACAAGGACTTTTGGCCTCATATCTTAAGACATTGGCATCTGAAAACTAACTGAGAATTAAAAGTAATTAAATCAATATCATAAAGTGCACAATTCTACATATGAAAGATGAACTAGTTATATTAATAAATTCACATTATTACCCCAAATGACTGGATTTTTAATCTCTTCCCATTGCTTGCTGTACACTGATGGTCATCCCATCATAAGGACGTAACATATATTGACAACATTCCTAGCAAGACAACACATACAGGTGAACATCCCATACAGTATTCTGGCATCACATAAGTCAATGCCACATTTCAATCATAGTGGAGACAATGAATCGACTGGAAAAGATTTCTTTCATCACCATAAAACGTTCACACCAGATCAAAGAAATCTCTTCCTCCAGTGACAGGGAATTATGAACCTGTCAATTGAAGCCAGGAACAGCAGCATCTATGGGTCCTAGAGTGCAGTTTCATCTATGGCTAATTATCCCACTACAATGATCAGCTACTCAAGAGCCTGATGTATCACTAAGACAAAGACCCATTTTCTTGGTGTTATACATGAGAAAAGGAGTCTTTATGAAATTTCTGTGTAAGGCTCACTTAAGTACATCCCTCTCCCCAGGCAAAAAATTGGCAGCATTGGCTTTTTCACAACTTACTCATTTCTTCCATCAAGAGGAGTAAAACATTTAGTTTTTCCACTTACACTGAAATGACATACAGGAAATCAATAAGTTTGCTCTTGACATGAATTTGACCATCTAAATGCATAACTAGTTTTGTCACAAAGCAGACACAAGCATAGTCTAGATCTACAATTATTACCTTGAATAATAATGTCTGGTTTGGGACTGCCAGCCATAAGTGACCTACATACTGAAGTTACTCTCAACAGTTCAGCCACTCACAGCTAGCCATTTCACCTACACCACTAAATTTGAAAAGCATCATTTGTAACCACAACTTCAAGCACAAACTTAGCTCTGAACATAGCACGACCTGCATTGCTGGTTAACTGATGTGATTAGCATTCAAAATCTCAATTCTAATAACAGTTAATCTGATAGCCTCTTTTCTTGTTTTAGGATAAAAATACCTATTGGAGTCAGTCATGAAGGAAAGTAGTTATTGAAAATAAAACGCGAAAGAAAATAAAACATGCATGCACGAAAATAAAGAAAATGCTATTAAGGCACTTCAGACAGGCATGCAATCTCCTTACTTGGCTCCATGCCTGGTGCTCGACTTACCCGGCACAATTAGCACTGTTGTTGCTTGCAATGTTTGCCACAACAGTATCAACAAGTATTAAGGTCCAAGAAGATAAGCAGGATTTTGTTGGATTTTATGTGCACGCAAGCCACAGGAAATGGAAAGAAAAAGGAAATACTAGATAAAAAAGATACTGGAGACAATACGAATGAAATTAACAATAAACCCAAGATATTACTGGTATAGAGACCATAGTGCTGCTAGACCAACATCATCATTCTGAAGCCTCATCACCAACAAGCATTTACTCCTGTGACTTAACTCTGATTACTGACTGGCTGGCTATCATCAAGTGTGTAGGTACTCCTGTCCCACACACCTGGCCAGATGGTCAGTTTTCCAAATTAAAGGCATTAGAGTATTTACTTATCGCCCGAGGCTTCATAATTTTTGGCCAAAACGGCATTGGTATATTTGTGCTTCGTCCCCCTAAGGACAAGTCCAAAGAAAAAAGTAAGAACCTGACAATCAGCCATTTCCAGTCAGCATGCATCAATCATTCCATACAAGCACCCAATGACCTCAAGAATCTAAAAGTCAAATTCCCAATACAGGCAAGACATGGCATCTAGCTATAACATAAACAACAATCTTAGGTGGTGTAAAATATGGACTAATTTTGTATCTTATAATACAAGAAAATTAGCCTTATTGATGTACTACCTAAGGGTTAAAGTTGTTGTTTATGATACATATAATCAAAGAATAGGACATGACTCCAATGGATCTTTAATACAAACAAATTTGTAATGAGACATTTTTACAGGCCAAAAGAAATGGCTGCATGTCATGAAAACTGGCCTGAAATAATCACCTTTAATTACTCCCCTACACAAGCTGCCCAATACAGTGGGTAAGTCAATGAGATAAACAAATCCTGTGATAACTAAACCAATTCCCCAAAGTAACCGTTGCCAGTGGTTCATCACAAAGGAATTTATGACCTGTTCTCTGATAAACCTTCTATGATAGAATCACCAGCAACTATCCTTCAGGAATATTGTGCTATCACAAACTGTCATCTCAGTGACAGAAGAACCAGCCAGCATGTGTGGAATAATCACTGCTGAGCTCACATTTCCTTTGGAGATTCTAGGCATTAAAGTATGCAATACCATAATATGGTATTGCATATTATACTGTATAGCTATTAATTTGTTTAATTTCAAACTACAGGGTTGAAATATTTACTACAATACTTGGTTCCTAAAAATTGATTTCATGGGATATGAGGTTTCTATTATGCTAATTTTATATGTATCTATATATTTCCAGCAATATTTAGTTTACAAATAATACATAAAGAATACTGTTACTGGGATCTCACATCAATGGTGCAAGTTTAATACACCAGTGAGGAGTGAGAGGTTTGATACAAATGCTTTTTTTAGGTCTAGACAGTGAGTGCAGCAGTAGTGTGGGGAGAAGTTGGTGGTGTAGGCCAGGCTGGAGCCCAGGGCCGGCCAGGCACATCATCACCAGTACATCACACAGTGTACAGCAGTGCTGGCACAGTAGGGTAGGTCCCACCCATCTTGCCACTATCAGATACTAAGGTACATCTAGCTAGTTTCTCCTTGACTATGCTGGCCTGTACACAAACTAACTTGTCACATAAGACAACACATTCACAAAGACAAATTGATGGGATTCAAAGCTTAAAATGATTTTTTTTTTATCAACAACTTTTAGGTGTTTAAGAATACTGGACATTAACAATATGAAACAAGACAAGTCTATTTCAAACTAACTACTGTAGGTAGGTAACAGGCCACATAGTACTTTCTACAGTGATACTACAGCCTTTGGACACTAATATGAAGTCTTACCATCTTCCCCTTCACCATTCACGAGAAAAAAAGAAAGTAGAAAAGACTGGTAAAACACTTAGGACATTAAGATGTGAAGAGTTCCATTATCTGCCATCATGAAGCCAAAATCATGAGGTTAAACAATTAGATAATTGTGCCAATATTGCTAACACAGCAGGCTTGCTGGGTTGCCACCAATCATGGGAACTAATATGGCAGTCTCAAGAAAAATAAAAATAAAACAATTATTAATTCAGAATATAAAGAAATCTATGAAAAAGTTTAATTGGATAGCATATTTGTCAACAACTGCAGATCGTTTCCTCCACCTATGAAAGAGGGGCATGCAGAAGTCTGAAGAAATATCCACCACTGCCTTGTAAGAGACAGTGGATATGAAAGATTGGAAAAAGTTGGACATATAAATGTGTATATACAAAACCCTCACTACTAACACCCCATTTGCATGAAACTAGAGTACAGGTATTAATAATCACTATTTAATTTTCACTATTTTAAGATCATGCAAAACTATCCAATATAACAATTAGAAAAAATATATTGTTAAAACATATCTATGCATGGTAAGCAGATTTAATTACATGAAACGTTTAATGTAAGTTAAGGCTTTCATCCAATGCATCCTTTGTAACTTTATTATAACAAATCTGGTTAGGCTTAAAGGGAAAAACTATCATATTTCACCTGATACAGTAATTGTTAAGGCAATCAAATCAGTGAAAAATGTCATACAGGTACTCCAAAAAAGCTACACATATTGGCTTTATTATCAACATCATGACTTTTGAACTTAATTACTTCCTTGCACCTCATATAATGCGTCACTGACTTTTTTCAACTTTGTAATTAGAAAAATATAAGATAAAGAGAGGAGAGAAGAGAGAACCGTCTGCAATGCAAGAAAATTTATCTTATTCATTTTGAAAACTGCCCAAGAGGTCCATATTGCAGTTGCTTGACATCATAACTTGTTTATTAAGAAGAGAAAAAGCAATTAAATGCCACAATGTCATTTAAAAGCTACTTCAAACTGTACCATCTTTCCTCTGCATCACTACATTAAATGAGAGTTCAAAGATACAGTATTTATCATTGGAATAATTTCTTCTTTTTATGAGTATATTAAACCAGGCCATCAAAATTTGACATTTCTTGGGAACTAATGACAACACTACAAATATCACTAATTTGTTTACTTGTAGCAAAAGTAAATTCTCATAAACTTAATGGAAATATAAGTACTGTACTGTTCAAATCTATCCTAATATAAGACATATTATATGTATTGTACATGTCATTCTCTATATAAACTCCTTTCAAATCCTCCACAATAAAACAAATCTGTATCAATTGACCTTTAACAATGAATCAGAGGAACTAGTGAGGTCAAGCAACATGGAGAGAGAGGTATATTCCATTTGGAAATTAAGACAATAATCCTTGAATTCTCAAAGCACCGAAAAATTAATATAAGCCACTTAGAAGTCTACAATTACTACTGACAATAGAATCAACGATAAAATGTTACAAATTTCTATATTGATTGTATATTAATCCTTATAAGTTCAAAGAATCAATGACATCTCCCCCAAAATTACCGAGAACTCTTTTCTTAATTCTAGGAGGAAGAAGCATAATCTGCAATGATAATACACTACACTTTGCTTGTAAGGACATTTCAAACTTAAGAATTCATGTATGACCACTGAATTCTACAAAAAAAAATGGAGAATCTCCACCTTTAATAAGAACCCATTTCTGAGGAATATCTCATTTGGCTGTTACTGTGAGGTTTTCATATGGTGACAAGGCAGCAGAGAGAAAGGGCAAGGTTTGACAAACATTTGAAATTGTATGGATTGACTGTTTCACCATTTCCTGCAGAAAATGGACCTCTGGCAATCATAGTACTCACCAATCTCCCTCTGGAGAAAAAGTTTGTGTGTGTGTGTGTGTGTGTGTGTGTGTGTGTGTGTGTGTGTGTGTGTGTGGATGGGTGTGTGTGTGGATGGGTGTGTGTGTATGTGGATGGGTGTGTGTATGTGTGTGCATGTGGATGGGTATGTGTGCATGTGGTGTGTGTGTGTGTGTGTGTGTGTGTGCATGTGGATGGGTGTGTGCATGTGGATGGGTGTGTGTGCATGTGGATGGGTGTGTGTGTGTGTGGGATGGGTGTGTGTGTGTGTGGATGGGTGTGTGTGTGCGTGTGGATGGGTGTGTGTGTGTGGATGGGTGTGTCTGCGTGTGGATGTGTGTGTGTGTGTGTGTGGATGGGTGTGTGTGCGTGTGGATGGGGGTGTGTGGTGTGGATGGGGGTGTGTGCGTGTGGATGTGTGTGCGTGTGGATGGGTGTGTGCAGTGTGGATGGGTGTGTGTGCATGTGTGGATGGGTGTGCTGTGGTGGATGGGTGTGTGTGTGTGGGTGGATGGGTGTGTGTGTGTGTGGGTGGATGGGTGTGTGCGTGTGGATGGGTGTGTGTGTGTGGGTGTGTGTGTGGGTGTGTGGGTGGATGGGTGTGTGTGGTGTGGATGGGTGTGTGCGTGGATGGATGGGTGTGTGCGTGGATGGATGGGTGTGTGCGTGGATGGGGGTGTGTGTGTGTGGATGGGTGTGTGGTGGATGGGGGTGTGTGTGTGGGTGTGTGTGATGGGTGGGTGGGTGGATGGGTGGGTGGGTGTGTGTGATGGGTGGGTGGGTGTGTGGATGGGCGGATGGGGGTGTGTGTGTGTGTGTGTGTGTGTGTGATGGGTGTGTGCGTGTGTGGATGGGTGTGTGCGTGTGTGTGATGGGTGTGTGTGTGTGGATGGGTGTGTGTGGTGGATGGGTGTGTGTGTGGATGGGTGTGTGCGGTGTGTGGATGGGGGTGGGTGTGTGTGTGTGGATGGGTGGGTGGGTGGGTGTGTGTGTGATGGGTGGTGGTGTGTGTGTGGATGGGTGGTGTGTGTGTGTGTGTGGATGGGTGGGTGGGTGTGTGTGTGTGGATGGGTGGGTGGGTGTGTGTGTGTGTGTGTGATGGGTGGGTGTGTGTGTGTGTGTGTGTGGATGTGTGTGTGTGGATGTGTGTGTGTGTGCGGATGGGGATGTGTGTGGATGGGGATGTGTGTGTGTGTGTGATGGGATGGGTGGGTGTGTGGATGGGGTGGGTGGGTGGGATGGATGTGTGGATGGGGTGGGTGTGTGTGTGTGGATGGGTGGGTGGGTGGGTGTGTGTGTGTGGATGTGTGTGTGTGTGTGGATGGGGATGTGTGTGGATGGGGATGTGTGTGTGTGGATGGGGTGGGTGTGTGTGTGGATGGGATGGGGTGTGTGTGGATGGGATGGGGTGGGTGTGTGTGTGGATGGGATGGGGTGGGTGTGTGTGTGGATGGGATGGGGTGGGTGTGTGTGTGGATGGGATGGGGTGGGTGTGTGTGTGTGGATGGGATGGGGTGGTGTGTGTGGATGGGTGGGTGGGTGGGTGTGTGTGTGTGGATGGGGTGGGTGTGTTTGTGTGGATGGGGGTGGGTGTGTGTTTGTGTGGTTGGGGTGTGTGTGTGTGTGTGATGGTGTGTTGTGTGTGGATGGTGTGTGTGTGGATGGTGTGTGTGTGTGTGTGTGTATGTATGTATGTGTGTGTGTGTGTGTGTGTGTGTGTGTGTGTAGATGGTGTGTGTGTATGGTGGTGGTGGGTGGGTGTGTGTGTGGATGGGGTGGGTGGGTGTGTGTGTGTGGATGGGGTGGGTGGGTGTGTGTGGATGGGGTGGGTGGGTGGGTGTGTGTGGATGGGGTGGGTGGGTGGGTGGATGGGTGGGTGTGGGTGTGTGATGGGGTGGGTGGGTGTGGTGTGGTGGGTGGGGTGGGTGGGTGGGTGTGTGTGTGTGTGGATGGGGTGGGTGTGTGTGTGTGTGGATGGGGTGGGTGGGTGTGTGTGTGTGGATGGGGTGGGTGGGTGTGTGTGTGGATGGGGTGGGTGGGGTGTGTGGATGGGGTGGGTGGGTGGGTGTGGGTGTGGGGGTGTGGTGTGGGTGGGTGTGGATGGGTGGGTGGGTGTGTGTGATGGGGTGGGTGTGTGTGTGTGTGTGTGTGGATGGGGGTGTGTGTGTGTTTGTGTGGATGGGGGTGTGTGTGTGTGTGTGGATGGGGTGGTGTGTGTTTGTGTGGATGGGGGGGTGGGTGGGTGGGTGGGTGGGTGGGTGGGTGGGTGGGTGGGTGGATGTGTGTGTGTGGATGGGGATGTGTGTGATGGGGATGTGTGTGTGGATGGGGATGTGTGTGTGTGTGTGTGTGTGTGTGTGTGGTGTGTGGATGGGGTGGGTGGGTGTGTGTTGGGGTGGGTGGGTGTGTGGGTGTGTGTTTGTGTGGATGGGGGTGGGTGTGGATGGTGTGTGTGTGTGTGTGGTGTGTGTGTGTGGATGGGTGTGTGGATGTGGATGGGTGTGTGGATGGGTGTCTGTGTGGATGGATGTGTGTGTGTGGATGGATGTGTGTGTGGATGGATGTGTGGATGGATGTGTGTGGATGGATGTGTGAGTGGATGGAGGGAGGTGTGTGAGTGGATGGAGGGAGGTGTGTAAGTGGGTGGGTGGGTGGGTGGGTGGGTGGATGTGTGTGTGTGTGTGTGTGTGTGTGTGTGTCAAGAAGTAGAAAATACTGTAGTAGTAGATAAACAATATTGGGGGAGTTCATACATCGGCAAGCTAATAATAAAACATAAAAATGCATTGCATTCATAAACAACCTAACTAACAGTAGTAATTCAGAGTGTATGGCTAAGGGAATGCCCTAAATCCAATATCTATAATCTCTGCATAATTGAAAATCAATAATAAAATAAACAGCTTTTCAGTGATAAATGTTTAGTTATGTTTATTTCAATATATAGAACTGCTTATTTTAAGATTTATTTGCAACATAATAAAACTGAATTGTTTTGAAGGAATTCATCTTAATTTTATAATAGGAGAATTAGAATAATTTACAAGGATTTGTACAAATGAGGCTTTAATTAATTATTTAAGGACTAACAAGAAGAAAAAGGATAAAAAATACAGATCTGAAGAAGGTTCAAATCCTTGACCACAGCTGCCAGAAGGACCACTATTTGGTTTAAAAGAGCTAATTTTATGCTCCCAATAACAAAGGTATAACAAAAGAGAAACTGCTTAACATAACCCAACTAAGGCCCTTTAATCTATTTTGTGTTGCATTCACAAAAGGTATAGCATTTCCAGTTAGAACTTTGGAAAAATATTTCAAAGTAACAGTGTAGTACTTTATTAGTTTTTTAAACAATTAATTCTTTTATGAAAACTTTTAGATTACAGTATATCCTCAAGTGTGGACGAGATAACTTCTTAATTCATAGAACATTCAGAGTCCAGGAGCTTCAGTAATATTATTTTTAAGTCACACCAGTTACTCTATTTTCAAAATTTTCAAACACTTGCTTAAATAAAATTTGTATTTTCTTATATACTCATCAATTTAATTACTCATGGTTACATAAACAATATATTGCACTCGGCTCCAACAACTTCAAAATGTGATAAAAGAGAAAGTAGATGACTGTCTCAATTGCCTAAAAATAATACCTAATAAAAATCCTGTACAAGGTTAAGAAAAAAGCAACTTTCTCCTTGTAACCAATAGTGTTATTTTTTTTACCATATTCACTGTTTGTAGGTGCCCAATACAGTATCACTTTTCATTGTAGGTACAAAATTTTTACTCAGGAGTAACTTTTCCTTTCCTTTTCATATTTTCTGGTTTCCCAAATTCCCATTCTCTATTTTGTATTTTTCTAGCTGCCGAGAGAACCCTCATTATACTGGAATTAGCACCCTGTATCACGATTTTTATCACGTACCCCTCATCTGACCTTCACAGTGGAGTAGCACAAGAAATGTGTAGAATCCTCTCTCAAGATTTATACTTCAAACTATCTCTACACTTCCAACGTGAATGTAAGCCACTATCATTAACAATACCCTTCAGAGGGAACACTTAAGGAAATTCTTCATACACCTTTATCTGATCTTTTTACAATATTCATGAGAGACCACTGAAAGTTACTGCAAGTTTATAACTAAGAAGGATTGTTTCTTCAAACCTTCTGGGTGACTAGAATCAGAAGCAAAGAGGTAAACTCTCCTTTCACTTGCCTTCAACCACTCACTTAAGGAATGTGATAAGGAATGAAGGCATATCATTAGGTGTGAAATGGAGAAACGGTGGAAAAGAGGCAATGAGAACACTGGAAGGGTTTGGAAAGGTAGAGCACATGTTGACTAATAAAAGGGATGCTGAAGGGGACAGTGAGAGGTATATGGGAAAGAGAAAGTCGATGAACGGGATATGTTGAGTCAGTGACCAACTATGAAAGGATGAGTTAAGTCAGTAACAGACTATGAAACAATGGGTTGAGTCAGTAATAGACTATGAAACAATGGGTTGAGTCAGTAACAGACTATGAAACAATGGGTTGAGTCAGAAACAGACTATGAAACAATGGGTCGAGTCAGTAACAGACTATGAAAGGATGGGTTGAGTCAGTAACACCGACAGGGATGAATTAAAATGGGCTGTATCATTAATGGACTCTAAAATATATGGGCTAAGTCAGTCATTAGAAGGTGAAAATATGTATATATCAAGGAATTAGTATCAATAGCTTGGATTTTGGAAATGTTGGGGAAACCTTGATTGAGATGTGAATATGGCAGAAAAATACCGCTTTTATTAGGAACTGAGGGCCATAAGGAGAAAATTTGTTTGATTATCCTTATACAGTACTTTGTCTTTCAAAATGGTATTGCTTTCACAGGCAACCAAGGCCAATTAAGCTACCACCCTAATGTCTCACTAGTACAATATACACTTCTGAGATATTAGAGAAAAGCACAAGAAAAAATATATACCTCAGAAATGTTTATACCACAGCTCCAGAGTTCTACCTGAATGCTTATTAATATATAACTGGGCAGCCAAACTCTGCTGTGCAATAATAACTCCAAATTGGCATCCAAAAGGTGAGAAAACCTTAAAACTCTACCTTTTAAGAATGAAGTAGACTGCTTCTAGCGCTATCCATTAAAGACTTGAACCTTAAGTTTCTTCCCAAGCTAACTGGAGTACAGTATCTATCAGGTGATTGTTCATGTTATCACTTCACAAACCACTTGACAATATAAACCTGACATAAACCTAAGGTAAAGCCTACTTTGCTGCCCAGACCCTAGCTTATTTTCTAGAGCCCTTTTACCAAATGCCGAGAGCCATTTCAGGTACCTACCTTCATCAAGTGATTCCTCTCCATCCATAAGCTCATCATCAGAGCAGATGTTGAGTACATTCACTAACATCTCCGTCACTGAAAATAAATATTTGAATAACTATACATCCAAATACTTTACATTAGGATTTATGTACAAGTTAAAGAATAACAATGGAATTCTTTATGCATATATCATAACTCATCATTAAAACAAAGGTACATAAAAAAATAATGATTGTGTTACACTGCAGTGCTTCCAGAGGATTCAATGGACTGATATCTTTCTTTGAATATAAACTACTGTACATTACTTTTAGCTGAATAAAACAAAATACAACAAAAGTGTGCATATACAATGGAAACCATTCCTGAGGCCTTAAGGACTGGTCATTTTATGGTTACCTCTAAATCCCTCCCTTCTCATATATCATATACTTTAATGCATAAACAAATAATATAGATGTGCATGGATTATATTATACAAATTTTAAAAATCAAATATAGTAGTAAAAGAATAAAATAACAGGGCAGAAAAGTTTTGAAGTACAGAAGTATCCTTGTCCTTGCATGTATATGCTATTCCTGGGAGTACATACATGAGGACAGGAATAGCATTGATTGACCACAATCTTCTTAGTGATGCTAATAATCATATGCTTTTGTCTGGGAGTCATAATGAAATACAGTTAACTCAAGATAAAGCAGTGAAAAGAAATGTAACAAAGGCAGACAATATGACCAAGCACATATACTCGTATGTTGCTGGGATCATGAGGACCAAGACAAATGGGGAAAACAGACACACTCTGAACCTAAGACCCAAGATCCTAGTCCATCACAAGACAAGGAGCTGCAGCTCCAGGGACTCCAACTGGTGGACCATGCAGAATTCTGGCTTTGAAGGTGTGAGTGCTTACGGTTAAATTGTAAGGATATCTAATGGAACTGTATTATTAAGCAGAATTCAATTGTGTAGACCCTCAGATCTGAAAACTTCCACAGAATATCAACTGATATGGTAGCCCTTTGCCCTTTTGAAGATGCAAATATAATCTCAGAATTAACATCAAACAACAAGACGACCATCATGCGCAGGAACTATAGAAACTGTCGACCAGACTATGATTGATCAGGTAGTCAATCTTCTTTGAACTGGGTTGACTCCACTGATTTGGCCTCTGAGAAGATCCCTCCATCCTTAAAGGTGTTGCCGCATTCGCCAGTTTATTTATTTATTCATTATTATATTCTCGTATGATCAGCCTCTTATGGTGTACAGTAAGTTTTATCATTAATAATATAAAATATTAAATATTAGGAAAATACAATACAGTACAGTATATAATTTGTAATTTGACTTACAAAAATGGAAACATAAGATGGAGTGGGGCAGAGGGGTGTGTGTGTTAGCCTGACTGCATAATGAGGCAGACAAGCGCCAATGCCGGAAGGACGCTGCCGCCGCCCCTCCCGCACTAGATGTAGCCACCCACATGGGCAACATCTGTGATCGACCCTGCCAGTCCCGTATTGGTCTCTTTATCCACCTCAGAACTCACCAAAATAGGTGACATCCTTAATAACTCACATCATTGTATCATAAGCTGGATGATCGTCATACTCGATTCCGAGTGACAGCAAAGTAGTTGTAGTAATATGAATGATGCAATACGCGCTTGTCTTTTGCTCTCTTCCCAGGATGATTACCATCACCACAGTTTGAACTATTTTTCTGTGGCAAATGAAGGAAGTATGCCTTATGGCTTGAGAGAAGCTAACCAATCACAGTGCAGAGCATTATGGGCAAGTCCATTCTAAGAGTGGGGAAATAAACTCCAAAACTCACATGTCTGAGAGGAGGAGAGAGGCCTCAAAGGGATCTCTTGCTGACGGCAATTTCGTATGACCAAGTGCAGCGAGAATTTCAAACTATTTATGGGTTTGGACAAATGTTTCTTGCCCAGAAAGAGACTGGACTATCCAAAATCCAGACTTTTGAGGGTTTACTGTCTATGATGGCGCCTAAGGCTGTTGTTTGTTCAGTGAGGGTAAACAAAGTTGATTATTACAGAAGCCAAGTGGCCTCTTGTGGGTAGTGATGAGAAAAACCTTTATACAGATGGCAATACCTGTACAAGAATTCTTTTGAATTTCCCATGACACTAAGCATAAACTGACACCATAGGTGATAGTTATAGAATTACCAAACTGGTATACAGTATTAATATGCTCTTCCTATCACTGAATTCCACACCTCAGTCCTATGTTTACACATTGTGAAATCTAGATTCGGAGTGCATTGTGACATACTGTACACTTAGGTGAAATAGAGTAACCAACTTCATTTCAACAAAGTGTGTAAAGAGCTTCACCTAATGTTTTAGCTCCTCTTACCAAGAATGTACGGTAGTGCTTCATCGATTTAGTGTGGGGTGAATTGGGCAGCCTAGATATCTATACCTTTTGGTAGGTGTTAAATCTTGACATTTATTGAAGATCACTGCCATATTTTGTGAGAGACTGACTGCATTTTGAAATACAGTATGTGAATTGCATATGACTATTCTTCGAAGTTACCCATTAAATTGCTTGCGAGATTCAAAGTTCTTATTTCAGTAATGTTTTAGGAACTGGGAGTTAGTGTGTGTGTGTGCGCAAAGATTTTTATAATGTGTGTATGC
This sequence comes from Homarus americanus, assembly GCF_018991925.1. Taxonomy (NCBI): domain Eukaryota; kingdom Metazoa; phylum Arthropoda; class Malacostraca; order Decapoda; family Nephropidae; genus Homarus; species Homarus americanus. The sequence continues at coordinate 19,048,255 of NW_024713129.1, forward strand.
CTAAAAATCAATGTCCTGTCAACTCAATGAAGCACAAAAATTCATGAGTTTTGGGGAGATATAAGCCCCCAACTGGCATCATCAAAAACACTGAAAATCACATTTCAATTCTTAAGGTTTTTGTGTTCCATTACTCATTGCTAGATATGTAGGAACCTCCATACACACACATTTGGCTAGTTTAGGGTTGCCATACCTGAACATTAAAAAAAGAGGACGCTCCGGAAGACATCCCCCGGCCCACACAGGCTAATATACAACATACATGGTATAGAAATCTTAAAAATAATAAAAAAAATTACCTTTGCTTAAGGCTGAACATCTTCATTCCCTTAGCTGCAGCCTTCTTCCTCCACTGTGTGTGTGACTTGATGTGCCCATGCATACTTTTCTGTAGATCGGATCTTTTTCAGTATTGGCTGATTTCTCTTAAGAAAGGTATAGAAGTCACTGCAAGATGTTTCTCGGAAGTTGTACTGTACAGCCTTTCATTGTTTCAACACTCAATTTGTTCCTTTCCTTTGTCCATTGACTTTGCATCAGTGAAAAAACTCGTTCTACATTTGCATTGTGAGATGATATAGCAAAGAAGAATTGTGCAATTCTTAGCAATTCTGAGTGGCATTCAATGTTCTTTGATTTTTCAAAGTATCTGGTCCACTTTTTATGTGTTGGAAGATTACTAAATTCATCACTGTTGTAATTTTCCACAAACTGCTTCAGGTTACTAACTTGGTCAAAAAACTTCACATCATCAACTTCTACCCCCTTATCAATCAAATATTTAACACACGGCTCCACACCAGTCCAGGTTGGTGTTTCACTCAAGGTTATCCACTTGAAACAAGAAAAATCTTCCATTGGCTTCATCCAATTCTCAATATACTCAAGGCATCTGTCGTATAGATTAACTATTTCAGCACAAAACTTGTTACACTCTTTCTCATTTCCTTCTGTGCATTTTTGAGCAATCAATCCTTTAACTTTCAATGACATAAAATTCTGACTCTTGCATTCTACAAGCATTTTATGAACAGATTCTAAATTTGTCAACACTTCTACAACAGAATTGCTTTCCCTTTCAATTACTTGAATGTGTGTGTGAAATACATTCATTAATGAGTGCATGTGCCAGAGGTAAATCTCACTCATTTCATTCACAAAGAATTTTTTAATTACTGTGGGTGGTTTGTCTTGTGATAGAAAGAAGGATTTCAAAGCAGGAAACATCTGTATTAGCCTGGCGATGCCAGGCAATAGTGACAGCCAGCAAGTCTTACTATGGGAGAGGAGCTTCCTGTATTCAACTTCAACAAAATCACAATACTCCTTGAGCTGCTCAGTTCGAACTGTGTAGATATGAAAATATTGATAAATTTTACAGATAATATTTTCAATATCAATATCCATTCTTTCTGCTGCATGATGGACACAGTTGTTTAAAATATGCGCTGGGCAACCCACTCCAATTAGTGATCTCTTTTGAAGCAATTTCTTCAAATTTGCAAACACATTATTACCGTCATCATTACGCCTGAGTCCTCCAAACATTGTATTGCAGTTGTCACCTGTGAATGCAACACATTTCTCAGAGAGATCATTTTTCTCCAGAGTTTCCTTTACATAATTAGCGATTGTGTCTGCAGTCTCATTAGGTGTGTTCTTTAACCGATCAGTTTTGACTGTAAACCACCATTCTTCTAGTCAAAGTACTGAATAATTACAGGAAATAGCTTTATTGAATTGTGATTACTTCCATCTGTAGCAATTCCACAATATGCTATCTCATTTTCTTCAAGATTTTTCAAGGCAGCATTAACAGAATGCGGTGCAAGCACAGAATTAACAATTGCTTCTGTTTTTGTTCGAGCACTAGAAAGCTTCCTTGCCACCTCAGAATCAGAGAAAGTCTTTTTAACCAAGGCAGATGAACAGATCATGGACGTGAAGCTATTGTGATGTTTAACAGTGTGAAATGTGTAAGTACCTTCTGCAGCAGTGACAGCATCTTCAGTTTTACTACCTGGTTTGACAAAAAAATCAGTCAGTTTCATCGATGAGCCCTCTCCTTGAACTGCTTTCTTGTGTTTGTCTGAGTTCACATGTGTTTGCAAATCATAAATACCTTTATTTGCCACAGAGACGTATGTTCCTGGTTTGCACACCAAACACTGCGCTTCCCATTCATCCCTGCCTCTCTTAAAACATGGGAGTTTGCTCTGCAACTCTACAGTGAATTTACATTTGCGTTTGGGCATTTTGCTCTGGAAAAGTACAACAAATCCTAAGCACTAGCTGTGGCAACAAGCGACAAACCCACAACAAAGACTAAGTTCAAACACTGTCACTGCAGGTTAAAGACTGGCCAACCACCGGTCACCGTCATAGTTGTCAACACACGTAAATAAAATAGCGAAAGTGGCTAGATTATGGTTGAAAATTGCTAAAATGGCTTTAATGCAGGACAAGAAAAACAAATGCTACAGTGTAAAAAAGCCGTAAGAAAAATATGGTATACGTTCAAAATTTAATTTATGGCTGTAATAGCACTAAATACAAAAATAAATTAAAATAATGCGCGTGGCTGAACAAGGAAAAGCAGTACATAGCACTACATGCTAGCCCAAAAACTGCTAGCAGCTAAGTTGACAACACTGTACAGGCGTCACGTGTACTACTTGTGCTACACGTGACTTATCAGCTGACGAAAACTGAACGAGATCCCTACAGTTTCCACCTCCCCTCTCTCTCTCGTCATTACAGTTTCATGTTTTTTTTTTCCGTGGAGAAAATGGTGGAAGCTGAAATTCTGGACTTTTGAAGAATTGTAAAAATTCCTTCCGGATGAAGATTTCGAGACCTAAATGGAGGGCATGTCCGGGAAAATACGGACGTATAGCAACCCAAGGCTAGTTAGAATACATACAGCTCTTGATCAGTAACAATTTGAATTTTTCCTTCCCTTTCTAACCCCCACACAGTGCTTGAGGTTATGAATCACCTACTGTATATACCCACTGGTTCCAAAAGAGTATCATGCCACTTTGAACCATTGATATGACCCCATTACAAATTTGCTTCCTGATTCAATTTATTATGTTGTGTATGTGATCTCAAATACATAAGTTGAACATTACCCTTCTCTCCTACAAATGGTAGTGACCATGTGAAGACGTCCATAAAGTTGGGTAGCCAGTATGGGTGAGGTGAACAGTTGAATTGCCGGATGTTCATCACATTGTTCTCGTATTTCAACACGGCAGCCTACAATGATAAAAGAATAATTAACCTTGCAGCCATTATATATAAGTATTCAAATATGTACAATACAATCTACCATAAAAAAAATTCATGGACAAATAATAAAAAAAAAAAAAAAAATTTTTAAATTGACTGCTGGGTCAATCCATTGTGAGGTTTGTTACATTTGGAGACAACTTATTCATGTATTCCCAGCTATATTAATAAAATAAAACTGCATAATCAGTTGGTTCTTATAGCATTATACAGTACAGTAAACCCTCGATTAACCGACCACATATGGGGGGAAAGGGCCGACGGATAATCCAAAAGGTCGGTTAATAGTACTTAAAGTCTACGGAAATAAAACATACATTTTCAAAGTACCTTTCCCTAACCTACCTCATTTAATTCCCTCTACCCGGTATTCATTTTTGTTCATTTGCCATTCATATATCAATAGAATTTGCTTTAAAACATTAACCACTTTAGTAAATAAATATGAACCAGCACAGAAACCGTGAATAAAAAATGGAAAAGTCAAAGAACATATGGCATCACAAAAATTGTGACTAAGTCCCAGGTTGCTGACCAGACTTTCTGCCTCATTTACACACAATTGCAGGGTCTCAATTGTTTCTCTTACTATTGACAACACAACATACATACAGGTACATTGTTTCTCACTCTTGATTTTTTTTTTTCATTTTTGCATTTCTTTATGGTTCTTTATTACTATTATTATTATTATTATTATCATTATTAATATTATTACATTATCGTCCCCCAGGCCCTGATGTGGGTCAGTGACCTGTGCCCGGGTGGGCTAATCCCCCAAAAAAAAAAAAAAAATTATGGGTTCGGGATCGACGGTTAATCCGAAAGTCGGTTAATCAAGGTTTTACTGTATTCCCAACACTTAAGAGTTATATTATGCTGTTAATCAGAATGTGCCTGTGTTATAACTTCATTTCATTTTTAATTTCCAAGTTACTAGGAGGGTCATTACCACTATGCTACCCATCTAGTTAATCCCACTTGTTCATTTTATTATCTTTGTGATTTGAGTGATTCAATCAAAGAGTGCTGCATATCAGTAGTAAGTCAATGAATAAGGTTCATGACCTTACCTGGCAAATTAGATTATTCATTGTAGTTTTGAAATAAGTGAGGAAAATATGACAGGTTCATTCAGTGCCGGATTTAGACCTGTGGAGGCCCATGGGCAGCCTCTTTGTGGAGGCCCCCCTCATTATAAGTACCCAAGAGGGTGGGGTGGCGAGTGAAGCGAGCCTAAACATCTGGGAGTTCCGGGGGACGCTGCAAGCCCCCCGGGAAAATTTTGAAATTTGAACACTTCTTTGGAGAATTTTGAAGCCATATGCAGTTATATTGAGAAATTTTTAATTAACTGTATATTTATTGTTAGTGTACAAATTCCCAACACACACACACACACAAAAGTGATAGATAAACATGAATTTTAAAGAAAGAAAATAAAAATAATCCAAATGAATAAACAAATAAATAAAATATTGTAATATGTGGAGGCCCCTGGGCAGCTGCCCACTTTGCCCACTCCTGAATCCGGCCCTGGGTTCGTTACAAGGAAACATGAGGGTCGTTACTGTGCAATTGCCATTTCTTTTACATTAATTTTAACTGGTAATACTACAACTTCTAAAAATACATTATAGCACAGTCTATAAAAGACAAAGCAATGAACAGAAAAAAGCAAAGAACAATATATAAGTACAGTACTGTAAAAAAGAAAGCAAACAATGAAGACAAGAAAAATTCTTTATTGTATAAACGTGTGACAATATTATAGTTATGATGAAAACTTATCACTTTGAAGACAGTTATATTTTAGCATTATTGTCACACACCTTTACAGCAAAGGTCTTTTTTCTTTAGTTTTAAGAAACTGCACACACAACATGATATAAATACTGTACAGTGGAAAAATTAAAAACTTGCATGAAGGTCACTACTACTGCAGCGGTAACGACGCCTCATGCGTCTTTGTGCGATAACAAAGCCCCAGAGAGAACATTCCCGGGTCACGTTAGTATGGTAATAGGATGGCAATTTATAAAATAAAATAAAATTAATAAGCTTTGAACAGTACAGTATTACCCGCTTTACACGGTTTCACTTTCCGCGATTTCTCATTTACGAGGTACCTTGCCAGAACCGGACTTTCACTTTCCACGGTGCATCTACGGTGCATCTACTCATATACGCGTGAAGTATAATTTTTTTATTTTTTTTATTTAGCTCATAAAATTCTTATAAGTTACTGGACCAGAATATAATTTACATTGCTGGAATTCTTACAATATGATGATCATTTTGAATATAAACATCATGGATTTTGCAATAGACATACAAATTTTAGATCTAATGTAATAATTTGGTTTACACAAAAAAAATATTTTATCTTTTGTGCAAAATATATGAAGTTTACATTCAAAATATTCCCTGACCTGCAAGGAATCCAGAAATGTCAATTATATTATCCTATCTTTAGTCTGAGGTATTATTTATTACTAAACGTTAAAATCTAGTGTTTTCACCCAACATTTCTCAGAGAGGTAGGAGCTAGTGAGCTAGGAAGAGGAGGGGATTTGAGTCCATTATTTGAATGGACATTAACTTGGCAACTGTATTTCTCTTAAATAGTAATTGTGTGAGCATACCATCATAAAATTTAGATGTTATTTTTACTACAACATAGGTATTGTGTCGGAAAAAGTGGAGTTTGGGGGTCGGGCCAGTCTCTATTGGAATTAATCCCATATGTTCTGTTGTTCACTTTACGCGGTTTTCACTTTCCATGGTACCCTGTGGGTTCAATTGACCGTGTAAAGGGGTACTACTGTACTGGGAAAATGCAAAAAAAAAAATGTAAGGTTCGTTACTTTGGAAATACAGGTTGTACCTCTCTAGTCCGGCAACCTCGGGACCTGACCAGTGCCGGACCATGGAAATTGCCGGACCATGGAAATTCACCCTTTTCCTGGATAGATAGTGACTTGTGCTTATGCCTGGAAGCACTAGCACCACTTTCTCTTCGTCATGGTCTCTTTGAAGACATATTGAAGGGTTAAATGTCATATAGTAGCTTCTCAAATTTCGCGAGTTTTTAATTCTTAACGTATTTTATTGGAACACACAAAAAAATAAAATAAAAATTTTGACGGCAGAAACTTGAATTTCGACGGGTTTGAACGGCCCGCCAACGTGCAGACGACGTGCATAATCGTGTAAACAGCATCATTTCTCTTATGTACAAAAGATTCATTATTGTTTATTACTGAATGTCTTTTTTATTGAATTAATGTTTATGTGTGCAAAATGAGCAATACAATTCATTAATAATACGTAGAATATTAAAACACACAAGGAAATGACACGGCATTGTTTTCGTTGATTACAAAACCAGTGACTGATTGGTTCTACATATAAAACTGAAGAAAATAAGACCTTGGTTGTAGCTGTAGTAAAATTAATATAGTTGTTTTAAGTAATGTTATTTAATGTTAATAAATGGAACAATAGAAGTAGCTAACGATAATGGTAAAGAAAAAGAGAGATCGCATATGTAAGTGAAAACATATCGTCATTACTTTACATAAGAATATGAAAGCAACACTTATTTACTGTTCATATATATTTTAATTAATGTTTCTGAATTTGTTTTTATTGAATTAATGTACGTGTGTGCAAAATTAACAATACAATTTATTAATAATACGTGGAATATTAGAGGAGACGAGACGGCTGCCGGCATTGTTTATGTTAAAGCTTACGAAACCAGTGACTGATTGGTTCTACATATAAAACTGAAGAAAATAAGACCCTGAGTTTAGCTGTAGTAAAATTAATGTAAAAAATGAATATGGTTGCTTGAAGTACCTGTAATGTTATTTAATGTTAATAAATGGAACAATATAAGTAGCTCACCATTAATGGTAAAAAAAAAAGTGAGACTGCTCGTATGTAAGTGCGCACATGTGAAAATATATCGTCATTACTCTACATAAGAATATGAAAGCAACACTTATTTACTGCTCATATATATTGAAGGGTTAAATGTTGTACTCTGTATAGACAAGCAGAGAGAGAGAGAGCAGCCGAACTGCCGGATGTAAACAAACCTTAATTTCCCGCGGCTTTTTTTTTTTTAAGGGGATTAGCCCACCCGGGCATAGGTCACTGACCCACATTGGGGCCTGAGGGGCAAAAATTTAATACTCCTGTAATAATAATAATTCAGATAAAAAAAAAAAAAAACACCTGCCTATCTACCTATTGGACAAACTAAAATCGTTCCGGACCACAGAATGCCGGACTAGAGAGGTACAACCTGTACTGTGTACACACATTTCAAGCACGTCAATAAAAAACTACACAAGATAATCAAACATTCTACCAGTGTTTACAATCTGACAAGATTCTTGTTATTCTGTATCATTTTAAAAAAGCCTCGACCAATAGATATTTTGGTAAATGATGATGGTAAATGGTCTATTTTAGGAAGTTTTGTTTCTTCTGTTACATGATGTGAAAATTTTAATTATAGCTGTTTTTGTGGCCGTGTTAGTTTCATTCTTTTCTGATTTGTAAAATTCAATGTTTTAGATTTCCCAACACATACAGTAACTTATCAATTTTGGTGGATTTTCAGTTTTGGCTCTCCGACTGACATTTTCATGGACTGACCCTTTTTGAGGTACAAAGAAGCCAATACTGTAGTGTACAGGGGGTCCCCGGGTTATGAATGGGTTCTGTTCCTGAGGACGTTCGAAAGTTGCATTCGTACGCAAGGCGGAACACATGCTCTATTGATACTGTTCTTACAAAACAATGTTTAAAATCCCACAATATCACAGCCTACGTCCTTATATAGTTTTAAATTCAATTAATTTAAGACAAAAGAAAAAACAATGACAAAATACAGTAAATGAAAGTAAAAAAAATAAGTCATCAGGTAAATACAATACAGTACTGTAAATTTAAAGTTTTACCCCTTTTGTATTGGCCGGTGTCCGCAAGTCAGATGTTCGTAAGTAAGGAGCCTCCTGCATATGAATCTCAGGATTCTTGATGAAAAGTGAGTTAAAACAATTTGACCCTGGTATAACTCCTCTTATTATGGCACCCTGAGTAGAACATTTGGGGTCCTCATATGTGTATGTATGCAAAAGTGGATAAATGAGTATGCATAGATGAGTACAGGTACACTATACAGTACACATTGATAAAACCACATGGGAAAAGAGAAACACTGGCGCATCTTAGCTTTCATCTCTATTCAAGACATCTTCAGAGGATTAGTAGATTGTTAAACACTGGAAGGTACAGGTTAAGGAAACTTTGATTGTTAATTTTCAGGGCAAAATTTAAATAAATGTAGATTTAGGTTTATAAGCATAATGTTTGTGTATATATGTACTATATTTCTTGTAGATCCACACAGGAAAAGGTAAACACTGGAGCACCTTAGCTTTTGTCTATATTCAAGACATCTTCAGAGGCAACTTCAATTGTATACAAATTTTGTTTGAGGAAACGCAATTGTTAAATATCTGTAATATTAAGAAAGGTAGGTGGTATGGTTTACAAATGATAGGAAATAAGTACAGGGAGTAGCTAGTTTGCTTTAGTCTTTTTAATTCCTGTGTAAGCCGTTACTTTATATCTGTGATAATACTGCACAGTGTTCCATATTTTTTTGGCTTGTTTTTCACTATTTTATATTAGTTTTGTATTTGTAATAGTAACACAAGATTCGTCATTATAGCCACACATCCCCAAGCCCTCTCTCAACCACTCCAGGCTGAGTTGTGAGCTATGTAATGATTATTTTCAACTCATTATTTCTGGGAGACAATATATATATATGTATGTATGTATGTATGTATGTATGTATGTATGTATGTATGTATGTATGTATGTATGTATGTATGTATGTATGTATGTATGTATGTATGTATGTATGTATGTATGTATATATATATATATATATATATATATATATATATATATATATATATATATATATATATATATATATATATATATATATATATATATATATATATATATATATATATATATGTGTGTGTGTGGTTTTTTTTTACATGCACACTCAGTCTTACATACAGTGCAAAAAATAAACAACTAAAATAACAAAAATAATTATCATAAAATCAAAAACATAAAAGTTAATAAACTTTGTGTGTTAAAAGAGTGCGCTGAGCAGGGAGGAGTAGTGAGGGATCTCGGCTGTTGTGTCGTCTCATGTATGTAGTGAAATGGACAAATTTCATTGTCCAAGAGCCACATAGTAACACAGGTACAGCTTTTTTTCTTATTTATTGATATTATTTTCTATATATTCCTCACATTTACTGGTATACATTACAGATTTAAAAAAAAATATTTATATACGTATATAGCTATTGGGAGGGTCATACATATGCATGTGCATCTTATAGTCCATAAAATACAGTACAGTAAGTCCCCGCTTAATGTCGTGGTTCCGTTCCTGAAAACCGCGATGTTAATGGAACAAAATTATCGGAATCAATTTCCCCATGAGAAATAGATAAAATACGGGAGTTACGTTCCCCAGCCTCCCTTTGCCCCATAAAATACATTACATATACAGAAATTCAATGGCATTTTTATTGAAAATAATATACAGTATATATATATATATATATATATATATATATATAAATCATTTTGTATTGTACTCACTGATGGACAGAGGTGGTGGAATGAGTGTGTGGTGGTGGGTTGTGGAGCGAAGGAGGAGGGCGGGAGAGGAGGAGGAGGTGGAGGGTGGCGAGTCATTGAGACCCGGTGGGTGGCTCCTCCTCCCGGTTTAAAACCTCCATTTTCGTAGCCCATCAATTAGCACTTGATGGGCGCTTGGAAGCCATTTCGAATGGTTAGAGTACAGTATTAAGAGCAAAAACACTTAAACACACACGAACGCTGTTGTAGCTTAACAAAGACTGGCGACGCTTGGGGACGCTCTGCGGGTGAGAGCGCAGCACGCCAAGATGAGAGGGTGAAAACGTTATACTGAATCAGCGGGACGTTATCCAAATCATGGGTATCTAAAGAATAGTGGCGTTAAAACGAAACGTTATTGGAAACAATGTTAAGCGAGGACTTACTGTAGTTTTCTTCACATAGAATCTCTTTCTCCTTCCATGTGAAGTAAAAAACAGCACACTTTCAACATTGTGTGTCACCAAATATAAATGTAACTTAAATGAGCAGTGACTTGGTAATCAATGTCCTTGTTGTGGCTACTTATGTACAATTGAATAAGTAGGCTGTTGACTTTGTTTATTTTTACAATATATATATTTAGCCCATTACCTGAATGAGGACAGTCATATCAAACATGGGGCGGTCAATAGGTTTGGCCCTTCCAGGGTAGAACAAACACAAGTTTTTAATGCTTAGACAGTAAAGTTCATTATTTGGGCATTTGTTTCACTTAATTTGATTAATGTAATACAACTGAATATTCCTGAATGGGGGCTTTATACTATGACATCTGAGAAAATTGGAGTATCCTAACATGCATAACAAAGTTTCACAGAAAGGAAAATCCTTCAATGCATGTTGGGTGTACAGCTTCATAACAAGGTGGACCAAGGAGTTTGGAGTGTGGGTGTAAGGAACCTTTAGGATGAACCCAGTCTGGGGGCTAGAGCCTTGAAGATGACTCCTGGTCAAGATGCCTTCAGATATCACAGATAAAGCAACTGTAGCTATTTGGCATTATACATGGAAGTGTTCTGGCCCTCATCTATGAACATTTGAGGATGTCTAAGGTTTCTGCAAGATGGTTTCCTTGAAACCTGCTTTCAGAATAAGCTGAAGGAAGCTTTATTAGGTGCAATATGGGAAACAGCTGGAAGAATTCTATAAGACTGGCATTTATGAGTTTGAAAGAAAAGTGGAGTACAGTACATGCACTGAATCAGGGATAACTACAGAACTGATATATATAAAATGTGATTTGTGGTTCTGACTTTTTATCAAAGAATACCCACTTTATAAAAGTTTTTGACAGCCCCTCAAATACACATGTATTTAGATTTTTGACCACTCTTCCCCTTCTGTTTATTTTCAACTAAAATAAATCCTAAGGTTTCATTTCTCTTTTTACAGTGAACTACTTTTTCTCACACAAACAATTATTCTCAACTCTACTGTAGTACTACTTTTGTCTTAGTACTGTCTTGGTGCGGAAAAAATACAAACTCTAGATAAAACACAAATTTCAAATGAATGACTTGTGTTGGTTTCAAAATATGAACACCCACTCACCTTGTTGTTGTACACATCCAGGTAGTTAGGAGCAGAGAATATTGTGATAAGAGAGGGAAAACCTGTTGTTTGGCTCTTGCGATACATACGATACCTGCAAGAGTAAAGCCTCTGTCACTTAACAGACTTCTTTGAAAACATTAAAATACACTTCATAACAACATACTGTACATACAATCAACTTTATTGTAGGAAATATTTCAGCAGCGAAAGTTTTTTGTTTTCATGTGTTAATCTGAAATACAAAACCAAGAACCTCAAGATAAGTTTTTGTTTTTTACCCAATTTATATTAAAGTCACAAGTACTGTACACAATTTTTAGTATTAATAAAATGGGGTTGTGATAATTTTCTATTGGTTCATTTGGTTTGAAATAAAAATATACATTTCAATAACAAATACCTATTTTTCAGAAAATTGCAAAATTGTAGTACTATACAGTACATAAAAAAAGTATCTGCCAGGATGGGTTCGACTTCCAAAATGCTACATGCAACTTATGATGTCCCGGGAGTGTTGGTATGCATGGCTCTGTGGCATACTGATCCTACTACATTTGGTAACTGAACATCATATTAATTATAAGTACAGTACACTGAAATAAATGGGTAGGGTACGATTCAGCGCCGCGAATTCAGCGCCGCGAATTCAGCGCCAGCCCATTTCAGTCCCAGACTATTCAGCGCCGAGACCTTTCAGCGCCTGTGCGTTCTGTTCAACATCTCTGTGGGAAACAATTGTTGTCTTCTCCCAGTTCCTCTCCGGTATGGACGACCAACCTAACCTAACCTAACCTAACCTAACCTAACCTAACCTAACCTAACCACGTTAATGAAAGACAGATAGCTTCTGAGTTGAACGGAAGGCACAGGCGCTGAAAGGTCTCGGCGCTGAATAGTCTGGCGCTGAAATGGGCTGGCGCTGAAACGGCGGCGCTGAAACGGCGGCGCTGAATTGGCGGCGCTGAACTGGGCCATCCCCGAAATAAATACACATTGCATTATTTAAGTTAAATTATATACCAAAATAAATGCTTGTCCCAATATTTGTCATCTGTGGTCTCAATGTTTCACACAGTGAGTGTGGACAGATAATTTTTGAGATACCCCTGTAGTGTACATATGATCCAAAGTTTTGAGAGTGAACACTGTTGATATCCGAAAACCTATGGGTACAATGGACTTATGAACAATGTTTCAGTTACAAAGAAATCACATTTTGGCACAGAATATTAATTTGTACAACAAATGGCCACACTTGAACTTACTCATGAAACTGCTTCTGTGGCCATGAATAAAAATTGCACAAAAGTAAACATGAAAATACAATCCTTGGCAATTTAAGTTCACTGATTTTATTGTCCAATTTATTCTACTTCCTCAATTTTCCAAATTATACAGTATTCTAATTCTCAATAGAATATATAAAATAAAGGTAATTTTAGTTCTAAATGAAATGCGGTACAGTACTGCATACAGTATATTAAAATTATCAGTATAAAAGAATACTACTCCTGTCTCCTGTGTAGGGACAGAGAGAGCTAAAATACTTTCTATTCCTCATAGTTTACACAAAGAACTAACTTGATGTCCCCACCCTAATCCTTCCTTTTTTTTTAAATATTCCTGATAACAGAACTGTACACAGTTATAAAGGCTAGAAACAAGACCAAACTCAATACTGTATCGGTCTTATTTTGTGCGCTTACATCTTTTTGATAATGACTACAAGGAGGAGGAGGAGGAGTTTACCAGACCCAAATTTCCATATAGGTTAAGGGGGATATGTTAAGCTCCCAGCTGGTTACATGCTCCCTTTTCAAAGTTTAGGCATTTCACTAGGGAAAAAAATAAAATATAACACAATACAGTAATTTAAAAACCTAAACATGTGCTGAATCACTTTAGTATGACTTATTATATTTGCAACCTTATAAATACAGGGCCTCTTTTGCAAGACTAAAATTACTATACACAGATTTACTTTTATTAAAAATTAAAATTCCGTACTGTACAGTATTGGCTCATGAACATAAAAAATGTTTGACTAACTAAAATATTTGATTATTATAAGTGAATGAGAAATGTGCAGAGGTGGTTGGTAGTGAAGTAATGTTCCTTCATTACCGAGCTCAAACAACTTTTTAAAGTAAATATGTTACTCGAGAGTAACCTTTTTCTAGGTACTTTTACTTGAGTTACATTTCAGATAACTATCAGTACAGTACAGTACAGTAATTCATTACCTTTTTAATGGGTAACTCATTACCTTTGTACTTTATTCTGGTCACCTACCTAAGCAGTGGGTGCGATAGTTCCCAGGCAATTAGAACTCGGTGAAAGCATAACATGTTTCTAGCCAATCAAAACTCAACTGCATTCCCAGCCCCAAGACTTACAATAAGTTTAGGTTTAAGTGAGAGGTATGTGCAATGAAAAATAAACTGCATACGCATAAAATGATGGGGTTATATTTTTCGTTATGTACCTGCTATAAAATTTTTGGCGTTTAATATTGTTTACGCAAACACAGTAATGCTTCGAATCATTTGATATACCGGTACACCAAGTTTGTTGTTATTATTATTATACAGTATAGTACAGGCTGTGTGAAGCAGCCTGGAGAATCAGTATTTTTTTGTTTGTTGCAGTGATATTTTTACTTTTAATTTGAAGTAACATTATGAAAGAGTACTCTAAATAATTACATCTTTTTCACAGTAACTGTACTTTTGCTCAAGAAACTTTTTCCAGTACTTTGTCCACCACTTGCAATGTTAAATTAGCACATATGTTCCACAGAATTTGCAAACACCTGTATTGGAGAACACAATCCTTAAGAATGTGGTCATAAATTAGCATGTATTGTACAGCAATACAACTTTAATTGACAACATGAAATAATGCCAAGAAAATTACATAGGTCTTTCTACTGTGTGCTTGCCAAATCGATTAAAGATAACAAGCATAATAATACAGCATTAAGCGAATGTCATTGCTGACAGCATAACATTTACAAATGAAAGACAAAAAATACTACTCTTTGCAGATTGCCAAGAGGTTTTGGACAAAACATATCCTAGCTAGTGATATAAATGTACAGTATATGGTGTTTAACCCTTAAGCCCCGGGTTTGGGTGCTGCTGGCAGTAAATCCCCCATGGGGATAAATCAAGAAAAATTGAGCTTTTCCAAACATAATTAAACAGTGGCGGGAATAGGCGGACGTTCTGAAACGTCACCCGGGACCTCAGGGTTAACTCCAGTACTGTATCTTAACCAGTTGCAAAGTTACAGGGCAAATACAAGCAACTGTAGTACAACAAAGACAAGATGGGCATGGCATTTGTGAAAATATTGTACCTAAATTAAAAAAAATATACCATACTCCACACCAACATACAGTACAAGAAAACACAAGCCTTACCCTGCATCTTGAGCTTCGTGGGCTCTAATTATGGACAGAAGATTATTGTGTTGCAAGAAGTCACAGCAGGCTGCATAGCTGAGGAAGAAACCACACATTAAAATTACCAGTACAATATGTACCTTACAACTTGCTCTATATTATCACATTAGAGGATGACATATAACACCAATTTTTTATGCCTAAAATAATATACCCAGTACCAACATGTCATGGGTAGACTTCATGGTCCAAGGGTAAATTAGCCTCAACAATTAGCATATTTGAAATAATGAACAAGTTACAAACACTGCCATTGCCACTTTCCATTTGCTTTGCCACTGGGAATTTTCTGTCAAAAAAAAATGTAAAGTGATACCTGTTATTTTGCTGCCTCCTTTTAGTACATCGAAATCTATGGTTATAAATTTTGCTATGGATTTCTTTGTATGACAACGAAAAAGTATTACAGTGAACCCTCACTTTACGCGGTCAATTAAACCCACGGCGGCCCGCGTAAAGTGAGAAACGCGTAAAGTGAACAACATAACATATGGGATTAATTGAAATAGAGACCGGGCCGACCCCCAAACTCCACTTTTTCAGACACAATACCTACATTGTAGTAAAAATAACTTCTTAATTTTATGATGGTATGCACAATTAATAATTAAGAGAAATATCAATCATATAAGGTTTTTTAACACTTACATTAGTAGAAAAGATGGCTGTGCACACGGGGATGGGGGGTTGGTTCCGAGGCAGAGGGCAGATTATTGGCCCTCACCTGTGTCACTTGTATCAATTGTATCACTATCCACTACAGAGGCTTGCAGGGCCTCTTTGTCAAACCCCTCAAAGTCCATATAAGTCCATATCCTCACTATCATTATCACTATCACTGACTTGGGCCGGCTGTGGTGGGTGAAGAACTCGGTAATGTTTTGATGACTGGGCGACCTTGTGCGCACCGTGCTCGCACCGCTCTCCGCGTAAAAGGGTACACACACCGCGGAAAGTGAGCATTCCGTGTTCGGCTGGGTACCGCCTAAACGTTATAACGCGTAAAGTGGGACCGCGTAAAGCGAGGGTTGACTGTATGTATATATAATATATATATATATATAAAAAAATATATATATATATATATATATATATATATATATATATATATATATATATATATATATATATATATATATATATATATATATATATATATATATATATATATATATATATATATATATATATATATATATATATATATATATATATATATATATATATATATATATATATATATATATATATATATATATACAGACAGACAGACAGACACAGACAGACAGACAGACAGACAGACAGACAGACAGACATACATGCTGATAACCACAAGGAAAGAAGAAAACACGAAGTTCCCAAGCGCTTTCGTGTAACTCACATCTTCACCCCTGAAGATGTGAATTACACGAAAGCGCTTGGGAACTTCGTGTTTTCTTCTTTCCTTGTGGTTATCAGCATATACCTAGATCCGTTCCAGAAGGTCGTTTGTTAACCGGAACCATTGTTTCAATGGGTTTTTGGGTAATTGGTTCCAGCTCACCGAAAATTGCCTAAATTCAACAAAAATGGTAGAAAAGTTCATTTACTTTGAGGTGTGTAAGTAGAAGGCTCCTGGATGATGATGATGATGATGGGAATTAGAATGGGGGTGGAGGAGAAGGAAGAAGAAAAGGCATTGGGGTGGAAGTGAAGTCACCCCATGGCACCATTTCATCCATAAAATTTTAGTTCTCTTGGTGTATTTCAAGATTATTTTCTTTAAATCAACACTGCACTGCATTATATATTGTCAATATGTAAAATATATTTCAAAATGACCAATAATTTGCTTGGAAACACAGAAAAAAGCGTTTAGTTGAAGAGAGTCTCAAGCAAGATGTTACCTCCACTGAAAACAGAGAGAGACTAACGCCTGTCTGGTGTGTTAACAGGCTGGATGGCACG
Organism: Homarus americanus; assembly: GCF_018991925.1. Classification (NCBI taxonomy): domain Eukaryota; kingdom Metazoa; phylum Arthropoda; class Malacostraca; order Decapoda; family Nephropidae; genus Homarus; species Homarus americanus. Next base: position 19,065,275 of record NW_024713129.1, read on the forward strand.
CCAGAAACTAGTTTCTTTACCTTCAATTATGTTCAATAATTGTTAAAATGACTAAAAAAGTTAATATTAAACTTTTAAAATTATTGAATAGTATAAACTTCTTGATATTTACTAAAATAGTAAGGAATTTAAGCCCTAGAACCGATTAATGTATTGGCGGACTGATACTAAAGCTGGTTGCCCGGTCAGTGCAAGCGAAATCATGTTGAGGTCGGTTCATAAGAAATTCGTTAACCGAATTTTTGTTCGTTAACCGAATTGAAGATCCTTATGGAAGGCAGTTCATTAACCGAAATTTCGTTAACTGAGGCATTCGTTAAACGAGGGGTCACTGTACTGGGGGTAAAGTGAAGCCAGCTGAGTGATACAGGGTCACACACTGGGACCAAGAGTACAGTGGAACTTAGAGGTACATTTCCAAGGTTGAGAAAGGCTGGTTTGGGCCTTAAACTACGGGTGCCTGTTGGTTGTGCCTTAAAAAACTACGGAGTGCAGGTGGAATCAATGTGTTAGGTTAGGAAGCATGGTTCACGGGCATTGGTGGACTCGGTAACTTCTTAATAATAGTGATAATATTTTTGTGGGTACTTAACACTATTTTTTCAGTTACTCATGTATGCTGTGTTGCATTTAATATTTTCTTATAATTCCTATCTCAGGTATAACCTTTGTTCCCCAGAGTAGTGTTTAAGTTAGGTTAGGAATTGTGCATCTGTTGGGGTGATATAATTTTGTTGAGTGCCCTTACGGCTTATTCATTGTAGAGTTATTAATTTCTATTTTTTATACCATTTTCTCAGTGGTTGATATTATTTTGTTGAAAGCCCTTAAGGCCTATTCATTGTAGAGTTATTAATTTCTATTTTTTTATACCATTTTCTCAGTGGTTGATATTATTTTGTTGAAAGCCCTTAAGGCCTGTTTCATGTGTGCAAGCAACATTTCTTAATACTTAAATTTATTGTTGTCAAATGAGGCATTGTCTGAGTTTCTAATAATCTCAATATCATGTATAACTTTTATTCCCCAGAGTAGTGTTTTAAGCTCAGGTTAAGAGGTGCGCATATTGGTGTACCATTATTTGATTGTGTTTGTAGTGTTGGAGGGAATATAAGTGTTTAAATTTTACAGTGTGTCTCATTCATCCCAGTCACAGATGCTATCCTTTCAAGGGTCACGGACAATTCATTTTGTTTAGTAAATTTAAGTGTTCTTGTGCTGGTTCGGGATTTTTCTCAAAGGGGCGCTTCCACTACAATTACCATCTAATAATCTTTAATTAACCCCAAGTCTAGTGAGAAATTAAAGTCCAGTAATTCCGACCGGTTACATAATATATATATATATATATATATACAGTTGGGTATGCTATAACGAACGGATCCTACTACGAATATTCCTATAACAAACGGTTTTACCTATAAAATTGAGAATTCTATAACGAACGAAACTCCTACAACGAACATTATTAAAAAAAAAATTTTTTTTTACTAATTTATTGTTTTTTATTACAAATATTAATGATATTCTTTATTTCAGGGGTTTAGATGCATATTTATGCACTTTTTTACAATTTTATATTACATTTTTCAGTGTTAAGTGGTTGTATTTGGGGGCCTGGAACGAATTAATCCTATAACGAACGAATGCTATAACGAACAAGGTTCTAGAACCAATTAGATTCGTTATAGCATACCCCACTGTGTGTGTGTGTGTGTATATATATATATATATATATATATATATATATATATATATATATATATATATATATATATATATATATATATATATATATATATATATATATATATATATATATATATATGAGAGAGAGAGAGAGCGAGAGTAAACTTACCTGTAAAAGTAAGAACAACCTCGTACTGAGTTGTGGGAGAAGTGCTCTGCATTCTTCTCATTGCCGAAGTCCTCCAGGGGATCAGACCAGAGTATGTCACACATTGGACCAAATGCAGGCGGCTCCTTGAACCGGTCCAGCTGCAAGCAAAGTCAGTCATCAGACAAGGCATAATAACTCCTCAAACTTTAGTTGAAACAAAAAATAAAACTAAATAAAATAAACACTATCATATATCATAAGTTTATGAATACTGTAAAGGTACAGGATATACAGTATAAATATAAGAAGACAGCTAGTAGTACAGTGTGAATAATTATAGCGAATGAAGAGAAAGTTGTTCTCGTTGTAGGTCATCCGAGTGTGAAAAATAAATAAATACAAGGCCTTGAACACTGAAAAAGTTCCTTAATTTCTATTGTATTTTCATCGTTATGATTTTTTTACACACTTGGTTTAGGAAAAAAACCTAAGGACTGGATTTTGAAACATCATCCAAAGTGTTTCTAAATTAAGTACAATACAGTATTGTTTTAAATATTTACACTTGAAAGGTGTGCACTAAACCATACGAGTCACGTGTCGCTACAGTGTGAAACAGCTAAAAGTAATGAAGCTAATGATACATTTGTCCAGAAGATGACTTTATATGTCAAATCTTTACAAGCTGCATATTTCCTAAAAGTATAAAATTGCTTAATAAATTAATGTGTGTTGCAGCGGTGCCGAGTAATGAATTAACAGTACAAGTATTTTGTTAATTAATTGAAGTAGTAACTCTATGGAGCACATAAAACTACTTTATATTTTTGTGTACTTTTGTTTGAGTAACTTATAATCTCGTAACATTAATTCAACACTTTATAGTGTTGGATTTGGTTTTCATCACGCAAGCATAACGTCTATTTGAGGACACTTACTTTTGTAGTCTCCAATGAGGCTTCTTTTCAAATTTATTTGAGTAACTTTCCCCGGGTTGTCCATCCTGGCTACTGTCAACTCTTGGTACTGTCCAACTTGGCTACTGTCAACTCTTGGTACTGTCCAACCTGGCTACTGTCAACTCTTGGTACTGTCCAACCTGGCTACTGTCAACTCTTGGTATTGTCCATCCTGGTACTGCCAATTCTTGGTACTATTCACCCAGGCTACTGTCAAATTTTGGTACTATCCATCCTGACTACTGTCCAACTTGACTACTGTCAACTCTTGGTACTGTCCAACCTGGCTACTGTCAACTCTTGGTACTGTCCAACCTGGCTACTGTCAACTCTTGGCACTGTCCAACCTGGCTACGGTCAACTCTTGGTATTGTCCATCCTGGTACTGTCAACTCTTGGTACTATTCACCCAGGCTACTGTCAACTTTTGGTACTATCCATCCTGGCTACTGTCAACTCTTGGTACTATCCATCCTTGCTACTGTCAACTCTTGGTACTGTCCAACCTAGCTACTGTCAACTCTTGGTACTATCCATCCTGGCTACTGCCAATTCTTGGTACTATCCACCCTGGCTACTGTCACTTATTGGTAGTGTCCACCCTGGCTACTGTCAACTCTTGGTACTATCCATCCTGGCTACTGTCAACTCTCGGTATTATCCATCCTGGCTACTGTCAACTCTCGGTACTATCCACCCTGGCTACTGTCACTTTACTGGTAGTGTCCACCCTGGCTAATGTCAACTCATTGTACTATCCACCCTGGCTACTGTCACTTATTGGTAGTGTCCTCCCTGGCTACTGTCACTTTACTGGTAGTGTCCACCCTAGCTAATGTCAACTCATTGTACTATCCACCCTGGCTACTGTCACTTATTGGTAGTGTCCTTCCTGGCTACTGTCAACTCTTGGTACTATCCACCCTGGCTACTGTCACTTATTGGTAGTGTCCTTCCTGGCTACTGTCAACTCTTGGTACTATCCACCCTGGCTACTGTCACTTTACTGGTAGTGTCCACCCTGGCTAATGTCAACTCATTGTACTATCCACCCTGGCTACTGTCAACTCTTGGTACTATCCATCCTAGCTGCTATCAACTCTTGGTACTATCCATCCTGGCTACTGTAAATTTTTGGTACTGTCCATCCTGGCTACTGTCAGGGATTGGCTTGGTGAACTACACAACGGGTTGGGTGTGAGTAGTTTTAGAGCACCCTTTCATTCATTCCTGCGATCCGCCATTCATCATGATGGTCAACTCGCAAAGTCAGTCAGCTGTTGTTTGTTTGTGTTGACCACGTGTGTCTGTTTCCACTCAAGACTGTCACCCATGAACCGGGAAAGAAAGGACTAGTTGATGGCGGTGGACAGCATGGGGGTGAGGGAGGCGAGGGTACAAGACGTGTTGGAGGAAGGAGGAGTTGGAGGAGTACCAGTGAGAGCACCAGCAGGATAAGGGCAAGGAGTAGCGGGCAGGCAAGCAGGGCAGGACTCGCTCGTGTGCTGGTGGGAAGCGATTGATCCCGAGCGTTGCCACGGTAACCAGTGGTGGGTCGCGCCGCCGCCGCTCTTACACCCACACCACCACCAGTTGCCGCAGTGCCGCCCACCCCGCCCCGCCCCTTACACCCATATCACCACAAAAATGCTGCAGTACCACCCATACCGCCCCACCCCTCACACCCATACCATTAAAGTTGCTGCAGTGCCACCCACCTCGCCCAGTCTTCACTCACAATACCAGTTGCTACAGTCCTGCCCCTCACACCCACCCCTTTTCCAGTAGACGCAGTGCCACCCATCCCACTCCCCATACTATTATCAGTGGACGCAGTGCCACCCATTCCACTCCTCACACCATTATCAGTGGACGCAGTGCCACCCATCCCACTCCTCATACTATTACCGGCGGACGCAGTGCCACCCATTCCACTCCTCACACCATTATCAGTGGATGCAGTGCCACCCACCCCGCCCTTCGCACCCTCAACATTACTAATTACCGCAGTGCCGCCCATCCTGTCCCGCCCCTCATATCCAGGATACCACAGTTGCCGCAGTGCCACCCAATCAGCACTACCCCGTCCCGCCCTCACCACTACCACTTGCCGCAGCACAACCCATGTCGCCCCGCCCCTCACACCCAAACCAACACCTGTTGCAGCAACCCCGTCTACCCCACCCCATCCCTCACACCCACACCACAACCAATTACCGCAGTACCGCCCACCCCAACCCAGGTTCCGCAGTGCCGCCCATGTCCTCCTACCCACACCCCCACCACCACTTGTTGCAGTGTTGCCAACCCCATACCGCCCTCCACACTCACACCATCTCTAATTGCTGCAGTATTGCCATCCCAATCCAACCTTACACCTCTTGCCCACACTATCGCCATTGGTTGCCGAAGTGCCACCTATCCCATCTCGGCTCGCCCCTCACTCCTACATCATTACCCACAGTTCCATCCTGCCCCACCTCTCACCCCACTGTCAGTACCCATGTGCCGCCCACCCCACCCAGATTCTCCCCTCATAACACCACCAATAACTAAAATCCCGCCCACTCCACCCAGACCCTCCCCTCAAACCCCCACCAATAGCTAATATACCACCAACTCCACTCAGATCTGCCCTCACATAACCACGAGTTATGTGACCCCGGTTCCCTGTCACCTCTGGTTAGGTTAATTATCCAGTAGATGACGGAATATCGACCACAGATGACGGGAATCGCCTAACAAACATTATTACCACCACTACTACTACCACCACTACTATCAATATTACTGACAGTATTATCGTCATTACCAATATCTTTCTTACTACCATGTTACTATTGATAATATTAGTACTGCGGGACTTCTCCTCCTGGTAATTCTTGTGTTACACCTGTTAGATTTTGTAATTATGGCGTCCCCGGGAGGGCTAACACTGGCAGCTGATTTAGTCTTTAAGAAGTGACAGTACTTATGGTATGATTCTGTGACAGTACTTTAGGAAGGATTCAGTGACAGTACTTTAGGAAGGATTCAGTGACAGCACTTTAGGGAGGATTCTGTGACAGTACTTAAGGAAGGATTCTGTGACAGTACTTTAGGAAGGATTCTGTGACAGTACTTTAGGAAGGATTCTGTGACAGTACTTTAGGAAGGATTCTGTGACAGTACTTTAGGTTATGAGTCTGGGACAGTTTTTACGGTATGATTCTGGGGAGAGTAATTACGGTATGATTATGTGACAGTACTGACGGTATGATTATGTGGCAGTACCTACGGTATAATTATGTAACGGTACTTACGATATGATTGTGACAGTACTTACGGTATAATTCTAGGACAGTACGTTTTAACCTGATATTGCAACAATTTCTAGTTTGAGTCGAGGATGGTACTCTTACAACGTACCGTATTGTGCATCACGTTATATGTACTTATTGTGGGTCATTTTATTGGTCGCAGATAAAATGTCCTTGAAAAGCTTGAAAATTCTGAGAAATACAAAATAATGATTTGGGACGATGGTGAGAGGGTTCGTGGTGGTCCCGGAATAGCAGGAAAACAAAGGTGGTCACTGACACGTGTTGTGTTTTCTACCCATAACTACTGTAAAACCAAACGGTTGTCAAGGCAAGGAAGATGATGTTATAGTACTGGTCAATGAAGAACTTTATCCCTGTCAATAATAATTATACTACACAATAGAGCTCAATGATATCAAAGTTATGATAAATTACCATGATTTGTTTATGTATAAAATAGGCTGCATTAGTGTGGCTTGGCAGTGTAAGAAAATTCTCCTCCTTGGTGAGGTAATTAACGTCAGTTAGCGACTCACAAAAGGTGTTCACTGGACTGGGTTATTTGACTATCGTGCCCAAAGAGTTAATTTCTAGATCTTTAAGTGCCGAGATTTTTGTGGTCGCTGCCAAACAAACAACAACACTAAGAGTACACTATTCGTCTTAATCGGAGATAAACCCGAGTATTGTTTCTACTTTAAAAATACAGGAGGTGGCCCAGCTTAAGAGAGGGTGTTGGCCGAGCTTAACTCACATGGCCAGTTTCACCTGTGTATGGCATCAAGCTGCAGGAGGAGTGGAAGGAAAGGAAAACGGGGAAGGTATGGGGACTGGAGTGTAGATTAGATACAGGAATGGGGCAGTGGGGAGGTCACTGAATACGGAAGAATGGGAGGAAGAATGAACGGGGGAGAGGGAAAAGTTATTGAATAGGGACACACCTGGAAGTAAGCACCCGAAAGCTTTGTTGGGTATCTTTGGTTAAGTTGTCTTACTGTTTACCTGCATTGTCTCGGCACACAGGAAACTGTATACTCCCATGGCCAACGTGCACCGTATACCTACTTTGTCTATATTCATGCTGAACTGTATAACAGCATAGTTTATAAACATACTTATCTAATTATAAACCTGTATGACAATTTGATTCAATAAATATCATTATTATTATTATTACGAAGAATGGAGGGGGGGAGGAGGCGAGGAAGAAGCTATTGTGTACTAAAGAATGGGAAAAGAAAGGAAGGGGGGGGGGCGAGAGAGAACCTAGTGGAGTGATGGGAGTTTGAAAGGAAAGGGGAGGTAAGCTAAGTGGCCACCTACCTTCCTGATGTCGTCGAGTGTGTGTAGCTCGGGTGAGAGGCCGCCATGGACACACAGGAACTGGTGGTTCATGAGGGCAGCAAGGGGCAGACAGTCGAACGCCTCCATGCACGCGTCGTACACTCGCTCACTGTATTTGATCTTACCTGTAATAACAACACCACAACTCGCTAACTGTTTTGATCTTACCTACAACAACAATAAACAGTCATCCTCACAACACAAATTAAGGTCCACAGTACACAGTATTGATATAATCAGTCCCACGAGTTGTAGTGCACGGTCACTGTATGGCGGCCAATGGTATTAACAGTTTGATCTGGGGTCAAAATACACCATTTATCTGATCTAAAAAGGTGAAAAGTGACTTATCAAGTGGCGAGTGGTGGTGGGGTCACCAACTTGTGGGTGAGCAGGAGATGCCTTATACTGCAGGGGATGCCTTATACTGACAAGCTCCCCCCACCAACGCCCCTCACCGAGCGTAGTGATGTAGCGACTGCCTCATCAAACTTCAGTATTGGACAAAAGGCACATTCAATATACAATTATACATCTGTTATCCACTATAAATATTGTTACCGACAGCTTTGACGCCAGATGAAGGAATCTACCTATTTTGTCTATCAGCATCTGTCTGTGTTAAATGTATATATCTTTTTACTCTATTCTTTGAACTGGTGATAAAACCTGGCAGTAAAATGGTTAAGCTTAAGGGGGCTGTTTTTATCGTATTTTTATTCCCAAAATTATTCATGAGAGTCGTAGGTCAATTGGAAAACGCAAAAGGTCAAGGTTGCATCTTGTTGAAGGTCATCAGTCACAAGTCTACCTCAGGGTTGGTGTAACGCAGTACTGTGTGGGAAGCTTCAGCGTCAAGGGCAACAGGTAAACGTCTCGGGTCATTCATTACACGAGGTGTCTGGCGTCGGTCAACTTTCTATTTTTTCTATTTACTTTTATTATTTTTTGGTGTTTTCCCCTTTCTCCAGCTTCTGTAACTTTATACGTGTACAGACCACCAAAAAAGCATCACAGACATTTAAGCTTGGTAAAATGTCCATGCAAAGTGGAACACAAAACTTGCCTACTATTCAAGGCTGAGAGTTTGTTTACCAAAGACTTACTCTACACTCAGGCTGCCAACTATTCAAGGCTCTAGGTAACTTGTTTACCAAATTATTACTAGTCATTCAGGGATTTTGCCATACTTGTTGGCTCAGTTCACCCATGTGTGGATACACTTCAACGATAAACTTAAGAGCATTATGAAACACGTGAAGATACTGACTAAGTGCTGAAACACACAAGTAATCAACGGTATAATAAGTACACTCTTGCCCTGATGTGAGGTATGGTTACAGTGAAAGGAAGGTGGTACTTACATTCTTGCTTAAATGTGAAGTATTCTGTTAAATGCCTACACTCGTGGTTTCCTCTTAATAGAAATAAAGTGTTGGGGTAACATATCTTTAGCGCCCATAGATAAAGAACACACTGAAAAGAGAAAAAAATAAATTAGTAAGGAATGGTATCACATTTGACATCTGTTAGAGGGAAAATGTTTATGGGTGAGAGTATAAGCAGAAGCCTTGGTTAAAAATAAACAATCATAAACACAGATCAAAAATTTTAAATATTTGTAAAACGTCGGAATACTTTTTCCTTTAACATTTTATAACCTGAACAAACCCCACACTGATATATCCAACAGGTAAAAAATTTGGCTATAAAACACTTTAAACATCAATGAATATACTGAATAAATTTCATACTCACATATGAGATACAGACAGAAGCTTATACCTATAACCTAAGATTAATTCAGTACGTCAACAATGTTCCTTGTTTATTTATTGGGGGAAGAATTTCACGTCCCACTTATTGCATATGTAGAACATTTCTAATATGTCTGTCAAGATCTACAACTGAGAGAACCGTATCCAATTGTCCGTTACCATGTCTTTTAGAGAGAGAGAGAGAGAGAGAGAGAGAGAGAGAGAGAGAGAGAGATTTAATTCAACTTAATTTTGCCACTTGCAGCAGCTTGTTTATTGTGCACCCCATACTAATCCTGTGAGCGGTAGCGCAACAGGATTACAGAGCAGAGTTCACAAAGGGTCTGAATAATTAAACCCCGTGGTCAGGATATTATGGCATTGAATTTTAAGAATATTTCAAATAAATGATTTGTTTAGTTCTATACATAGAAGGTAACTTATTCGCAACTGAGTGAGTACAGGAGTGTGAGGCAGTAAAGTGGGGACATTTAGTGGTGTGTAGTACGTACTGTATACTGAATATAGCTCCCGTACTACCATCACTATCACCCCAAATATACGCCACCACAGCCGTGTCCAAATTAAGCTTCGCAATATATAAAAGTCAACCAAAAAGTTCCACAGCAAAGGAAATTCGTCGACGCAATGTTGGGATGTGTGGGGCAGACTTCCTTGTATACCACTACTGTAGAACAAGGTGGACCAAGGATTCAAACGCTGATACCCCCTCCCCCCCAAAGAGACTTCAGATGCCACTAACGAAGAAATTGTAGCTAGAATTATTGAAGTGGATAAGTGTATGAAAGTACGTAGATGGAATAAACATCGAGGTTGGTATTTCACAGGGAGGCCTTTTGACCAGATCATACATAAACATTTAGGGATTTCTGAGATTTTTAAGATGGATTCCCGAAAACTCGGCCCTCAAGAACGACACCGAAGGATTGACTAAATTATCGACACTCCTTGAACTGTACGAAGCTGATCTCGCCAACCTTTTCCCGGTTGGTGCCGGGAGATGCGACTTAGATTCATCAATTAATCCCAACGTTAAAGAGAGAATCCATGCCACGGAAGCACGACAACTTTCCGATCCTTAAGAAGTTCAAAAGTTAACCTTCTGCCACAAAGATCATAGACTCGATTTCCTGTGATGCCAAAGGGATTGTGCTGATCAACTACCTGCCACACAAACAAATATCATAGGTGACTATTATGCAAACCTAAAGCAATAAAAAGAGGGGCACCTTTTGGGAGAAACTACGGGGAGCGCTAACTAGTAGTGTACTGCTCTACAAGACACCGGTCCACAAATCACGCGTCATACAAATCGCTACGTACGACTGTGATGGGCTACTCTACCACCTCCCCCACAACCCAGTACTGTCCCCGTAAGCTAATTATCGGTTTCAAAACATATGTCCAAACTCCGAGGTCACCGCTTTCAGGATCATGAGCTGAATGAAGCTACTGACAAGAAGTTTGAGAAACAGTCAGAAAACTTGGTAATAAGACTAGTTTATTGAGTTTGTAGGACAAGTGAACTAAGTGAATTAACGTCCGGAAAACGTTATGGAAAGATATAAGTTGTGGTTCTGCCTTTGCATCGTATATCCAGTTTCACAACCCATGGACCGCCCCTCGAAGCCTATAGCACTGCTACCACTTTAGCTAGAAACCTAGACTACAACTTTTACTACCACATCATGCCTAGTACGGTTACTTCCACGTCTACTGTAGTTAGTAACACACACAGAGCTGCTTTTGGTCAGTCCGAATACCTGGCTTTCCTAACCTGTGTGATAAACTTTTTTTTAACGGTGCCTCGTTTCCCAGGGAAGCTTAACGCAGCTGAATGACCACCTCTCGGCCACCCTTGCTTCAATATAGGAGGTGGCTAACGTTACGATATGGTTGAAACACCAATAACAAAGAAAGGCATTTTGTCTGTAGCTGCTATTCATTACTGTTCCATTAATGCTTTGTGATTAATACACAACATATGCACTGTCCGGGAGAATCACAGAGCGTAATTAGTTGTTACACACATGATTGTTGAGGCCAGAGAGGGAGAAGGGGAGAGGGAGGGGGGTGGGGGTGTTGATCCTTTGGGGCCGTGGGGAACACTTTATGCAGTGACCTTTAAACCCACCCACCCACCCACCCACCCACTCATCCCCTCCCCCACCCCACCCCGATCACGCCATTTGATCAGAAGCACCACCACGCACACCAACACCTGTATGGTAAACTGCTCTTCACTATCACCAACCGCCAACAAAACCAACACAACCACCACCACCAGCCCCACAACCACCACCACCAGCCCCTGACCACCAGCCCCACAACCACCACCCAGCCCCACAACCATTACCACCGCCCCCAGCCCCCTACCGCAAGCTCACCCCTACACCACTAACACCAGCCCCACCTACCACCACCCCCCCACAACCCGTCCAACACCACCCCCACCACAACCACCCCCCACTACCACCCCTAACCATCACCCACAACCCCACCCTACCCCCAGCCCTCACAACACCAACCCCAGCCCCCAACCACCACCCCAGACCCCTACCCCCACCACTACCCCACCCCAGCCCTACAACCCATCAGCCCCCAACCTACAACCACCACCCCAGACACCACCCCACAACCATCACCCACAACCCTACAACCACCCTGCCCCTACAACCACCACGCAAACCACCACACCAGCCCCTAACCACCACCCCCAGCCCCTGCCCACCCCAGCCCCTACCACCACCCCAGACCCCACAACCACCACCCCCAGCCCACAACCACCACCCCCAGCCCCACAACCACCACCCCCAGCCACCAACCACCACCCCACAACCACCAGCCCCAGCCCCTGACCACCACCCCAGCCCCACCCCAGCCTGACCCCCAACCACCACCCCCAGCCACCAACCACCACCCCCACAACCACCAACCCCAGCCCCACAACCACCACCAGCCACAACCACCAGCATGACCACCACCCCAGCCCCACCAACCACCACCCCAGCCCCCAACCACCACCCAGTCACCTTATCCTGACCACCACATCCTGACCACCACGACCCCCTGACCTACCCCAGCCCCAACCACCCCCAGCCCCCCAGCCACCACTTCTGACCAGCCCCATCTGACAGCCCACCACCTGACACAACCACCACCCCAGCCCTGACCACCCTGGCCTCCACCACCTGCCCCCATCACCTGACCACCATTATTACCACCCCCAGCCACCACTACCACAACCCCAGTCTCACAATCCACCACCCCCAGCCCCTCTGACCACACCACCCCTCAGCCCCACTGACCACCACCCCCACAACCACCACCCCCTCTGACCACCCCTGCCCCACAACCACCCCAGCCCTGACCACCACCAACTACCAATACCTATCAATCACCCCCAGACCTACAACGCCTACCACACACTACAACCACCACATTCACCAGCCCCCTAACCACCACCCCCTGCCACCACCCCCATTTCAGCCACCACCCCCAGACCTACAACCGCCACCATCCTAAGACCACCACCCCATTTCTAACCACCACCACCAGACCCACCACCACCCCCAATACCAACCACCACACCCCCACAAACGCCACTCCCCATCACCAACACCACTCCACATCCCCACCAACCAGCCCCCTGACCACCACCCCCCAGCCCCAACCACCACCCACCCCCACAACCACCACCCCACACGTCCACCACCCCTGACCCCCTACCACCACCCCCCAGCCCCCAACCACCACCCCAGCCCTACAACAACCACCCATCCACCACTCACCCCAGCAACACCACCCACACAACCACCACCCCCAGCCCCCAACCTACCCCAGCCCCTCAACAACCACCCCACATCCTACCCCCAGCCCCAACAACCACCCCAGCCCCACAATACCCCAACCCCACTCACCACCTGACCCCAACCACCACCCCAGCCCACCACCCCCGCCCCTAACCACCACGCCCCTGACCCCACAACCACCACCCCCACTACAACCACCACCCACAGCCCTCAACAACCACCCACACATCAGCACCGCCACTACAACCACCACCCCAGCCCCTACCACCACCCACACATCCACCACCCCAGCCCCACAACCACCACCCACACATCCACACCCCCAGTCCCACCAGCCACCACTCCCAGCCCACCAACCACCACCCCAGCCACCAACCACCACCCCAGCCCCCACCCCACCCCCTACCACCCCCACAACCACCACCCACATCTACCACCCCAGCCCCCCACTCTGACCACCAACTACCACCCCAGCCCCAACACCACCCACACATCACCACCCCAGCCCACCACCCCCAGCCCCAACCTCCCCCCAGCCCAACCACCACCCCCAGCCTCCACCAGCCACACCACCCCCGCCCCCCAAAACCACCACCCCCCCCCACAACACCACCCCCAGCCCCCACAACCACCACCCCCAGCCCCACCACCCCCACCCCCAGCCCCTGACCACCCACTGACCCCTAACCACCACCCCCCACCCCGTACAACCACCCCCCCACCCCCAACCACCACCCCCACCCCCCAACCACGCCCCCATCCACCACCCCAGCCCACAACCACCACCCCACCCCTACAACCACTCCCCACCCCTACAACCACCACCCCCACCCCTGCAACTACCACCCCCACCCCCTCTTTCTACCACCCATTCAACCACCCCCCAAACAATACCCCCATCCACCACCCCCCACCCCCCCCTCACAACCCCACCCCCACCCCCACAACCACCACCCCCAGCCCCTACCCCAGCCACCACCCCACCCCAACCACCCCCACCCCTTACCACCCCACCCCTACAACCACCACCCCCAGCCCCACCACCCCAGCCCACCACCAGCCCTAACCACCACCCCCACCCCAACCACCACCCCACCCCAACAAACACAACACCCCCAGACCCACAACCACCCCATCTCCCCACAACCCACCCACAGCCCTACAACCACACCCCCAGCACCACCACCACCCCCACCAACCACCCCCAGCCCCCCCACAACCACCCCCAGCCCCACAACCACCACCCCCACAACACAGCCAACCTAAAGTTACACCACCCAGAGACTCGCCTCTCTTACTTCCACATACACTCGCCGCCCCTGGTCTACTGACCCCGTCGCCGCCTACCACCACACCACAACTCTCTCTCAATTACAATCATAACCAGACTAACATACCACAACCTTCTCTCCCCCCTACAGCCATAACAAACTAATACACAACACCATCAACTACAATCATAACCAAACTTTCACACCACAACCTTCTTTCTCACCTATAACTATACAACCTTCTTTCTCACCTATAACTACAACACAACCTTCTTTCTCACCTACAACACAACCTTCTTTCTCACCTACAATACAACCTTCTTTCTCACCTATAACTACAACACAACCTTCTTTCTCACCTACAATACAACCTTTCTTCTCACCTATAACTACAACACAACCTTCTTTCTCACCCATACAACCTTCTTTCTCACCTATAACTACAACACAACCTTCTTTCTCACCTACAACACAACCCTTTCTCCCATAAAATACAACCTTTCTTCTACCTATAACTACAACATACAACCTTCTTTCTCACCTCCAACAAACCTCTTTTCTCACCTATAACTACAAACATAAACCCTTCTTTCTCACCTATAACTACAACACAACCTTCTTTCACCTACAACACAACCTTCTTCTCACCTATAACTACAACACAACCTTCTTTTCACCTACAATACAACCTTCTTTCTCACCTCTACAACACAACTTCTTCTCGCCTCAACAACCTTTTCTCACCTACAATACAACCTTCTTTTCTCACCTACAATACAACCTTCTTTCACCTACAATACAACCTTCTTTCTCACCTACAACACAACCTTTCTCTCACCTCCATAATACAACCTTCTTTTCTCACCTATAACACAACCTTCTTTTCACCTCCAATACAACCTTCTTTCTCACCTACAATACAACCTTCTTTCTCACCTAATACAACCTTCTTTCACCTATAACTACAACACAACCTTTCACCTACAATACAACCTTCTTCTCAACTACAACACAACCTTCTTTCTCACCTACAATACAACCTTCTTTCTCACCCACAACACAACCTTTTCACCTACAATACAACCTTCTTTTCTCAACTACAACACAACCTTCTTTTCTCTCACCTACAACTACACCACAACCTTCTATTTCCCCACAATAAACAACCAAACTACCCGGGCGTGTTAATACATCGTCATCCACTTTTATTGCCCAAACCTTTTAACTATCGTCACAGTTCATGCAGTTATTATATATTATCACGACAGTGTAGTGGGCACACACCTGGGTATAACTGACAGTATAGTGGGC
Source organism: Homarus americanus (assembly GCF_018991925.1). Taxonomy (NCBI): domain Eukaryota; kingdom Metazoa; phylum Arthropoda; class Malacostraca; order Decapoda; family Nephropidae; genus Homarus; species Homarus americanus. The sequence goes on from NW_024713129.1 coordinate 19,080,892, forward strand.
ACACACCTGAGTATAACTTACAGTTTAGTGGGCACACACCTGGGTATAACTGACAGTGTACTCTAGTGGTCAAACACCTGGGTGTAACTGACAGTATAGTGGGCACACACCTGAGTATAACTAACAGTTTAGTGGTGAGGTATACCTGACAGTGTAGTGGGCACACACCTGGGTATAACTGACAGTATAGTGGGCACACACACCTGTGCATAACTGACAGTAAAGTGGGCACACCTGGGTATAACTGACAGTATAGTGGGCACACACCTGTATAACTGACAGTAAAGTGGGCACACACCTGGGTATAACTGACAGTATAGTGGGCACACACCTGGGTATAACTGAGTGTAGTGGACACACACTGGGTATAACTGCAGTATAGTGTGGCACACACCTGGGTATAACTGACAGTATAGTGGGCACAAACCTGGGTATAACTGAGTGTAGTGGGCACACACCTGGATATAACGGACAGTATAGTGTGACACACACCTGGGTATAACTGACAGTATAGTGTGGCACAACTGGGTATAACTGGCAGTAGTGGGCACACACCTGGGTATAACTGACAGTATAGTGTGGCACACCTGGGTATAACTGACAGTATAGTGGGCACAAACCTGGTATAGTGGGCACACACCTGGGTATAACTGACAGTGTAGTGGGCACACACCTGGGTATAACTGACAGTATAGTGGCACACACCTGGGTATAACTGACAGTATAGTGGGCAAACACCTTAGTATAGCTGACAGTGTAGTGGGAACACACCTCGGTATAACTGAGTGTAGTGGGCACACACCTGGGTATAACTGACAGTATAGTGGGCACACACCAGGGTTATAACACAGTATAGTGTGGCACACACCTGGGTATAACTGACAGTAGTGGGCACACACCTGGGTATAACTGACAGTATAGTGGGCACACCTGGGTATAACTGACAGTATAGTGGGCACACACCTGGGTATAACTGACAGTATAGTGGGCACACACCTGGGTATAACTGACAGTATAGTGTGGGCACACACTTGTAAAACTGACAGTATAGTGGGCACACACCTGGTATAACTGACAGTATAGTGGGCACACACCTGGGTATAACTGACAGTATAGTGGGCACACACCTGGGTATAACTGACAGTATAGTGGGCACACACCTGGGTATAACTGACAGTATAGTGGGCACACACCTGGGTATGACTGACAGTATAGTGGGCACACACGGTATAACTGACAGTATAGTGGGCACCTGGGTATAACTGACAGTATAGTGGGCACACACCTGGGTATAACTGACAGTATAGTGGGCACACACCTGGGTATAACTGCCAGTATAGTGGGTCGCATCTTGCTACACCCTAAAAGTGCAGTGGGACGAATCTTGCTACACCCTAACAGTGCAGTGGGACGAATCTTGCTGCACTCTAACAGTGTAGTGGGCCCCATCTTGCTACACCTAACAGTCAGTGGGCCCCATCGCTACACCCTAACAGTGCAGTGGGCCATCTTGCTGCACCCTAACAGTGCAGTGGGACGAATCTTGCTGCACCCTAACAGTGTAGTGGGCCCCATCTTGCTACACCCTAACAGTGCAGTGGGCCCCATCTTGCTACACCCTAACAGTGCAGTGGGCCCCATCTTGCTACACCCTAACAGTGCAGTGGGCCGCATCTTGCTGCACCCTAACAGTGCAGTGGGCCCCATCTTGCTACACCCTAACAGTGCAGTGGGCCCCATCTTGCTACACCCCTAAACAGTGCAGTGGGCCCCATCTTGCTACACCCTAACAGTGTAGTGGGCCCCATCTTGCTGCACCCTATAAGTGCAGTGGGCCGTCTTGCTACACCCTAACAGTGCAGTGGGGCGCATCTTGCTACACCCTATAAGTGCAGTGGGCGCATCTTGCTACACCCTTGTACAGAGGCTCACGGGGGCCATGAATCACGCCAGGGTGATCACTGTAATACTGGACAACATGGCAAGCACCGGTGCTGCTCAGTGTTCTGCTTTAATAAACCACCTGTGTAGCTCACCCAACCCGCTCCACACCACCCCAACCGCTCCACCAACCCCGCCCCACCAACCTGCTCCACACACCACCCTGACGCCCCCCCCAACCTATTCCACCACCCTGACGCCCCACCTGACCCACCCCACCCTGCTCCACACCCCACAACCCACCCCCAACCACTCCACACCACCTGACCCGCCCCACCCCAACCTGCTACACACCACCCTGACCCGCCAAACCCCCAACCTGCTCCCACACCACTGACCACCGCCCCATCCTGCTCCACACTACCGTCCCTCGTACCACCTGCTCCACACTACCGTGCCTCGTACCACCCTGCTCCACACTACCGTGCCTCGTACCACCCTGCTCCACACCACCGTGCCTCGTACCACCCTGCTCCACACTACCGTACCTCAGTACCACTCTGCTCCACACTATCGAACCTCGTACAAGTCTGCTCCACACTACCGTGCCTCGTACCACCCTGCTCCACACACTGCAGCCCCATACTGCTCCCCACCATGCCTGCTCCCACACCGTGCCTCGTACAGTCTGCTCCACACTACCGTGCCTCATGCCTGCTCCACACTACCATACCTCATACAATCTGCTCCCCCCGTGCCTCGTACCTGCTCCCTACCGTGTGCCTCGCTTCACCCTGCTCCACACTCCCGTGCCTCATACCACCCTGCTCCACTGCGTGCCTCGTACTTTGTCACACTACCGTGCCTCGTGCCACCCTGTTCCCTACCGTGCCTCGAGCCACACACTCTCCACTACCGTGCCTCATGCCACCCTCTCACACTCCCGTGCCTCGTGCCACCCTGTCCCACACTACCGCGCCTCATGCCACCCTGCTCCCTGAGTCCCCGTGCCACCCTGCTCCACACTGCAATCCCCCACCACCCTGCTCCACACCTCCGTGCCCTCGTGCCACCCTGCTCCTGCTGTCCCCGTTCCACCTGCTCCTACAGTCTGTGCCACCTGCTCCTGGTGCCTCGTGCCACCTGTCCCCACCACTACTGTCCCCGTACCACCCTGTCCACACCTGGTCCCCCCTGCACCCTGTCACACTAGTGCCTCGTGCCACCCTGCTCACTGGTCCCCCATGCCCTGTCCACTGCAGTGCCACCTGCTCCACACTGCAAGTCCCCCGTGCCACCCTGCTCCACACTACCGTGCCTCGTCCCACCCTGCTCCACTACCTAATGCCACCTGCCGTCCCACCCTGCTCCACACACCGTGCCTCGTGCCACCCTGCTCCACCCCTGAGATCCCCGTGCCACCTGCTCCACACTACCGTCCCCCGTACCACCCTGCTCCACACTACCGTGCCTCGTAACACCTCCCCATCTTGCATTCTACATCTTCCCACCCCAACACTATATGGATCCATGACACACACACACACACACACACACACACACACACACACACACACACACACATGAATGGTATCCAGTAACTTGGTGGAGGCCATAGGAAGTCGTCAGCTCACTACCCAGTCTAGCTGGTGTCCGGGGACCAGAGGCTTGCCTAATTATTCCTAGCTTTTGGAGCCACAAGTTCCGCTGTTGTATTTAGCTAGTGTGTGTGTGTGTGTGTGGGTAAGGTGTGGAGGGGGTAGATGGTGGTGGAAGTAATGGAGCTTAAGGGTGAAGTGGTGTGAAGGTGGTAGCTGGGATGGTGTGGATGGGGTTGTGTGGTGTGGAATAGGTAGATATGAGTAGTGAGTTGGAGGAAGAAGTTGCAGGATGGGTGGAACGTTGCGATGTGGATGTTCAATTAAGTGAATGGTGTGGTGTGGAGGAGGTAGCTGATGGCTGGTGTGTAGTGTGGAGGAGGTAGCTGGGGTAGTGGTAGGATAACTGGGTGGCTGGGGGTGTAGTGTGGAGGATGCTGGGTGTATAGTGGTGGAGGAGGTGGCTGGGGGGTTGGGGTGTGAGTGTGGAGGATGTAACTGGGTGGCTGGGTGTGTGTGGGATGTATCTGGGTGTATAGTGTGGAGGAGGTGCTGGGGGTTGGGGTGTGGTGTGGGATGTAGCTGGGTGGCTGGGGTGTGTGTGGAGGATGTAGCTGGAGTGTATAGTGTGGAGGAGGTGGCTGAGGGGGTGGGTGTGTGGAGGATGTAGCTGGGGTGTATAGTGTGGAGGAGGTGGCTATAGGTGAGGTGTAGTTGTGGAGGGGGTGGCTAGGGATGTGAGTGTGGAAAGGTGCAGAGTGTAGAGGTGGCTGGGGTGTAGAGGCTGATGGAGTGGCTGGGAGAACGTAGTGTGGAGATGTAGCTGGGGTGTATAGTGTGGAGGTGGCTGGGGTGGGGTGTGTGAGGAGGTGGCTGGGGTGTGGTGTGGAGGAGGTAGCTGGGGGTGGGGTGTAGTGTGGAGAGGTGGCTGGGTGTGGTGTGGAGGGAGGTGGCTGGGGGTGTAGTGTGGAGGAGGTGGCTGGGGTGTAGTGTGGAGGAGGTAGCTGGGGTGGGTGTGGTGTGGAGGAGGTGGCTGGGGTGTAGTGTGGAGGAGGTAGCTGGGGTGGGGTGTGGTGTGGAGGTGGCTCGGGTGTAGTGTGGAGGAGGTAGCTGGGGTGTAGTGAGGATGAAATAGTTGTGGGTGGTGAGTGAGGTGGTGTGGAGGGATTAAATTTGTGGGTGAGTTGGATGGTGTAGAAGGATAGACAGTGGGTGGTGTGGAGAAGTAATGAGTGGGTGGGAGGGGTGTGAGTGGGTGGGGTGTGGGTGGGTGGGTGGCGCCAAAGTACCGAGGGTGGGGGGTGGGTCATAGTGTTGAAGGTCGCTCTATTGATCGTCCGAGGCTCTGCACAGCGCGCCCACTTTCACGCCCATACTGCTGCTCTACACCCACCCTCACGCATACTGCTGTACATCCACACCCTCACGCATATACTGCTGCTCTACACACCCTCACGCCCATACTGTTGCTCACGCCCATACTGTTGCTCACCCACACGCCCATACTGCTGCTCCACACCCTCCACCCACACCTGCACCCCACACCCTCACGCCCCTACTCTCCCCACCCTCCGCCCATACTGCTCCTCTACACCCTCCTCTACACCCATACTGCTGCTCTACACCCATACTGCTGCTCTACACACACTCCTCTACATACCTGCTCTACACCCCACCTCTCTACACCCATACTGCTCCCTACACCCCACCCCTCTACACCCTCTGCTCCTCCACCTCCCTCTACACCCATACTGCTCCCTCTACACCCTTACCTCCCTCTACACACTCCCTCTACACCCTGCCTCCTCTACCCACACTCCTCTACACCCATACTGCTGCTCTACACCCACACTCCTCTACACCCATACTGCTGCTCTACACCCACACTCCTCTACACCCACACTCCTCTACACCCATACTGCTGCTCTACACCCACATCCTTACGTCCATATTGTACACTCACCAAAAACTTCTCGGTCTCTATAAAGCACTACACAATCTGAACAAACACGAACGAAGAATCTGAAACCATTCCAAGATGACAAGCCCCATTCTGCTCATTCGCCCATCCATCGTGCCCAGGTGTTCGCGTTTTTTGTTGAGTGTGTTCGCCCACATTCATTACTGGACGCCCATGCTCATTCTAAAAACCCATGCCCATAATGGTCATCCAATAGGAAACTTCAGCAGTAGCACAGGTTTGAGTATAAAGTACAAGTTGTGGAAGAGATTCTCAGGTGACACGCTGTAACGCTATCACAATAACACGCCACCTGCTGTACAAAGGTGAAGCAATTCCCCTATCCTGACAGCATCGCCAGCACTGATTTACAAGACAAAAGTGAACGTGTCGCCATGCCTGTATTCAGATTGTGACAGAAAGGTGGTGGGTTAGCCTAAGTGCGAAAAGAAAGTTATATAAATTAAAAACTGTCGCAAGGGATGTGGACAACCTTCAGTGGACGGTGGGGCAGGGTGTGGGGCAGTCGGTGAGGCGTCGGTAGGCGGAACAGGTGTAGGGCGGTGGAACAGGTGTGGGCAGTGGAACAGGTGTAGGGCGGTGGAACAGGTGTAGGGCAGTGGAACGGTGTGGGGCAGTGGAACAGGTGTGGGACGGTGGAACAGGGTGTGGGACAGTGGAACAGGTGTGGGACGGTGGAACAGGTGTGGGGACGGTGAACAGGTGTGGGACAGTGGAACAGGTGTGGGACAGTGGGGCGGTGTGGGACAGTGGAGACAGGTGTGGGACAGTGGAACGGTGTGGGACAGTGGAACAGGTGGGACAGTGACGGGTGGGACGTGGCGGGTGGAACGGGTGTGGACAGTGGAACGGGTGTAGGACGGTGGAACAGGTGTGGGACGGTGGAACGGGTGTGGGACGGTGGAACGGGTGTAGGACAGTGGAACGGGTGTGGGACAGTGGAACAGGTGTAGGACGGTGGAACAGGTGTAGGACGGTGGAACAGGTGTAGGACCAGGTGGAACAGGTGTAGGACAGTGGAACAGGTGTGGGACGGTGGAACAGGTGTAGGACAGTGGAACAGGTGTAGGACGGTGGAACAGGTGTGGGACGGTGGAACAGGTGTGGGACGGTGGAACAGGTGTGGGTGGAACAGGTGTAGGACGGTGGAACAGGTGTGGGACGGTGGAACAGGTGTAGGACGGTGGAACAGGTGGTGGTGCGTCTGCTAAGAAGGTGATTAAGGTAGGGTGTAAAAGCACGCATCACAGAGGGGGAGGGAAAGAGGAGTAGGAGGGGATTAAGAGGAGGAACAGGAGGAGGAAGAGGGGAAGGAGGGGAAGGAAGAAGGGGAAGGGGAAGAAGGGGGAGTTTTTTCACCTTTGGGATTAAGAACTACACTATACACGGGCTGAATAGACGGACGGGTGGCGGGTTTCATCTGTCCACTCTAGCTCTGAGTCTTCTGTACGTATGATAAGATTAAACACACACACACACACAGCATTATTTACACCATCTTGCATGATTAATACTTACAGTAATTACTAAGTCGATATTAATCACTCATGTGTAATGATTCGACTCTAGTTATAAAATCATCGCATTAAAATGATCAAGACATCGCAGTGATCCAAGACATCGCCCTCCAGTGATCCAAGACATCGCCCTCCAGTGATCCAAGACATCGCCCTCCAGTGATCCAAGACATCGCCCTCCAGTGATCCAAGACATCGCCCCCAGTGATCCAGACATCGCCCTCCAGTGATCCAAGACATCGCCCTCCAGTGATCCAAGACATCGCCCCCAGTGATCAGACATCGCCCTCCAGTGATCAAGACATCGCCCCAGTGATCCAAGACATCGCCCTCAGTGATCAAGACATCGCCCCCAGTGATCCAAGACATCGCCCCCAGTGATCAAGACATCGCCCTCAGTGATCAAGACATCGCCCTCCAGTGATCCAAGACATCGCCCCCAGTGATCCAACATCGCCCTCAGTGATCAAGACATCGCCCCCAGTGATCAAGACATCGCCCTCCAGTGATCCAAGACATCGCCCTCCAGTGATCCAGACATCGCCCTCCAGTGATCCAGACATCGCCCCCAGTGATCCAAGACATCGCCCTCCAGTGATCAAGACATCGCCCTCCAGTGATCCAAGACATCGCCCCCAGTGATCAAGACATCGCCCCCCAGTGATCCAAGACATCGCCCTCCAGTGATCCAAGACATCGCCCCCAGTGATCCAAGACATCGCCCCCAGTGATCCAAGACATCGCCCCCAGTGATCCAAGACATCGCCCCCAGTGATCCAAGACATCCTCTCAGTGATCCAAGACATCCCCCCCAGTGATCCAAGACATCGCCCCCAGTGATCCAGACATCGCCCCCAGTGATCCAAGACAACGCCCCCACTGAGCAAGACATCGCCTCAGTGATCAAGACATCGCCCTCCAGTGATCAAGACATCGTCCTCCAGTGATCAAGACATCGCCCTCCAGTGATCAAGACATCGTCCTCCAGTGATCAAGACATCGTCCTCCAGTGATACAAGACAGGGCCTCCAGTGATCAAGACATCGCCTTCCAGTGATCAAGACAGGGCCCTCCAGTGATCCAAGACATCGCCCCCAGTGATCAAGACATCGCCCTCCAGTGATCAGACATCGCCCTCCAGTGATCAGACATCGTCCTCCAGTGATCAAGACATCGTCCTCCAGTGATCAAGACATCGTCCTCCAGTGATACAAGACAGGGCCCTCCAGTGATCAAGACATCGCCCTCCAGTGATCAAGACATCGTCCTCCAGTGATACAAGACAGGGCCTCCAGTGATCAAGACATCGCCCTCCAGTGATCAAGACATCGTCCTCCAGTGATACAAGACAGGCCCTCCAGTGATCAAGACATCGTCCTCCAGTGATCAAGACATCGCCCCTCCAGTGATCAAGACATCGCCCTCCAGTGATCAAGACATCGCCCTCCAGTGATCAAGACCTCGCCCTCCAGTGATCAAGACCTCGCCCTCCAGTGATCAAGACCTCGCTCTCCAGTGATCAAGACATCGTCTTCCAGTGATCAAGACATCGTCTTCCAGTGGTCAAGACATCGTCCTCCAGTGATCAAGACATCGTCTTCCAGTGATCAAGACATCGCCCTCCAGTGATCAAGACATCGTCCTCCAGTGATCAAGACATCGTCCTCCAGTGATCAAGACATCGTCCTCCAATAATCCAAGACATCGTCCTCCAGAGATCAAAGCATTGTTCTCAAAGGCATGACTGCCTGTTAGGGACAGTGTGGATAAAGCACACTGTATAATAAGTTTTCGGTACACAAGGCGGTGGCATGACCGGTACTGCACGCGACCGCCTTCACTTCCACTAATTGTAAACTGGCTTCTTAGTGCCCGGGAATCGAACCACCGACCCCTGAAACAGTAGGCGAGCACTGTATCCACTCAACCGCCGCACTCCTTCCTCACGGAGTCATCTTAATCATTGAACACATTCCATGTATTCAGGGGGGTTTGGCATCGTAATTAAAGGGCTAAAATATACTCCAGCGTCAATACAAGGAAAGATAAGCAACGTCTTACCTGTCACTATAGAGAGAAGTAGAGTTTAACCAGCACTATTAACCTACGTCACTACAGCGGGAAATAAACAATGTCTGCCTAGGTCAACAGAGAACGGACGAAGGCAAATATGAATCTGAATCAGACACTATTTTCCCCAATCAAAAATATTACAGACCTTTACCAATAAATATACAGTATAAACGCTTAATACCTATGTTACCTGGACGAAATGGGCCACTAATTACCTACCATATATCAACATACAGGTAATTAAACTATCAATAAAGAGGTAAAATAACGTTATTCATATACGTCAATATGAAGAAAAAATTCAGCCATTCCCAATAGTGTATAATCTGGTTTATTGTATATGGGCCGGGTATAGACAAATAGTAATTAATCACCTACACATACACTGACAACATTACACTATTTACCTGAGTCAATATTACGATCGAAAAGTTTCAGTAATGAAGTTTGTGACGTCAGACAGGTAAGTTTAAAAGTTGGGTTAGGTTAGAGTTAAGTATGGGAGGATAAAAGATGAAGTTAATATATGGTTAGGTTAGGTTATTTTAAGGTAGGGCTAGGTTAAGGTAAGACTAAGCTAGGTTAATTTAAGGTAATGCTTGGTTAAGGTAGGCTGGGTTAGGCTATGGCCAATTAGTAGTGCCACAGGCGAGGTCAGAGATTTGATACGATCGAATCCAAGCGAAATTCAGACGCCACCGTGTCGTATAAAGCCTAACCAATACGCGTCTCTTTATAGATGCTAAGAGAACGAGTCTAATTAAGTGAGAATTTTAATGTAATTTTATCTCCTATAATTGGAGTAAAGAAAATGGAAATACTTGAGGTAAAGTTTCCGTGTAATTTTGTCCCCCTTAACTCTTGCTAACCGATCGTGAGAGTTTCTAGTGCGACTTGGATGTTATTTTTGTGCTTAACTGAAGACAGCGAGTTCAAATCTCCCATCTTCAATAACGAAGAATATTAATCGTCCAAATCTTGATAAGCGATAGACCGGGTTGACGAACGGACACACAAGTAATCATATACTGTAATTATTTAAATATGAGCCCCAGTGTGTCAATTAAAACTCTCTCTCCCTGCATCGCCAACACCTGCTGGACACCTGTTATGAATGGCCTGGGGGCTACGTTCACTCCCACCACCATTACCTGTAACCAAGACTTTACTACAAGTGAGCTGAGGTGGGGTGTGTGTGTGTGTGTGTGTGTGTGTGTGTGTGTGTGTGTGAGTGTGTGTGTGTGTGCGTGAGTGTGTGTGTGTGTGCATGTGTGTGTGTGTGCATGAGTGTGTGTGTGGTGTGTGTGTATGCATGAGTGTGTGTGTATGCATGTGTGTGTGTGTGTGTGTGTGTGTGTGTGTGTGTGTGGGACTATAATGTAAACCTAATAAGACGTGTCCTCGCATCCTGAGAGGGAAAACATAAAACATGAACCTCAACAAACACAAACACTGTCCATAAACAACCCGCTGCCACCACCACTACAATTACTACAGGACCTTAGCCTACTGTCGATACTTTAAAAAAATTCACAAACATCTCGAAAAATAGAAATACGAAAACGTCTTATAGAAAAGAATATCGAGACTCAAGGGGACAAACACCTAATATCACTAATCTTATAAATTTTAAAAACAAAAAGCATAGGTACAGATATAAGCACAGGTACAGCAAGGGAAAAAAATGTCCTGTCAGTCCTCCGTCCCATCTATGAACCCTGAGAACCTGTGAATCCGAGACATCACATAATGCACAACCTACGGACCCAACAACGTGTCATGTCTCGGATTCACAGGTTCGTGAGTTTCAGGGTTCAGGATTTTATTTTTTCCGTGACAGTACTTAGATTTCAGTACAACCAAAATACAAGCACTAAGAATTAATACACAATATTATTAAGCGTCCCCCTGTCGAGTAAGAAGACCACAAGTAACTGAACCTTCATTACTGTTTTATACCATCAATTCTAAATCTCAGTACCTGTTGTTTCAGAGTTGATGTGACATAATAATGCATAATAAGCTTCATTCATGTGTCTGCACCGACTCAAATTATTTCAACCTGTTCCTGTATTTAAAATTGTACTGCAGATTTTCAACACATTTAAGGAAAGAAAAACACGAGTCATGGCTAGTATGGGTCATGAGGCTAGTGTGTGTGCGTTGCTCAAGTCAAGCCATCACGCCTCCCACCACAACCAGCTCCTCGTCAAGAACTTGGGTTAACCAAAAACATTTTTTCGTGTCTCCTACACCCAAGCCGTTCTTCATCACCGTAATAATTAACACACATAACACCCCCAGCCACCACCGCCACTAACTACCATACCACCCCCAACCACCACCACACTAACTACCATCCCATCCCCAGCCACCACCACACTAACATCCATACCACCACCACACTAACTACCATACTACCTTCAGACCCCACCACCACCAAGAACCACCACCACACTAACCTCAGACCCCACCACCACACTAACCTCAGACCCCACCACCACCACACTAACTACCATACTACCTTCAGACCCCACCACCACCAAGAACCACCACCACACTAACCTCAGACCCCACCACCACTACACTAATTACCATACCACCCTCAGCCCCCAGCTACCACCACACTTAACTACCCTACCGTCACTTGCGATCACCGCCACCTTAAACCGGCCCCTACCACCACACCTCCACAATCTGACCCAGCAGCCCGTCCTTCCGGTCAGCAAACAGAGGAAGGTTGTGTTATAAGGAGGAGGAGGAGGAGGAGTAGGAGGCGTTGCATTATGTATTAGAGTTACGACCAGCTATATATAGTAGACTGGTTAAGGTCACTCGTGACGACACCCACGGGGACCCAGGCCACCCACACCTATAAATAGCTATAGCTGTGGCAGGCATCACAAAGCTACCACCTTTACCACATAAGCTCCCTCTCTATCAATTGTCTATCACAATTAGAGTCACCACGATAATATTGGGGTTTGGAAGAGATGGATTCTATATAACGGGTCTTTATGTTTCCCACCCATCTCCCACTTCTATCAAACATGCTCACGATAATATTATCTATAACGAGAATCACGACGACTTCAATGGCAATGAGAGACGGATTCTACACACTAGTGCCCACAGTTGTCGTCCTTTCCACCAAACTAGCACGAAGATATAATTCAGAAATCGATTATAGACAAAAAAATGCTACAGTATTCAATCATCTAAGTAAGAATAACTTGGAAAACCTTCGAGAATGAAATGAGAGACCACACACTGTACCTTCCACTTGAAAACTTTTACACCAAACTATAAACAGCATATAACACAACCCACCACCCCTCAGTTCTTCCCACTCGGACACCCGATCAATCAACTACGACCTATACAAGAGTAACGTCCAAGACCTCCACTTCTGCAGAACCAAGACCAAACTCTCTCTCTCTCTCTCGCGCGCACACACACACGAACCTGTGTTAGTCAGAGGATCATTGCTTCACACATTGTTTGCTCGCGGCGGTGACTGCTAGGAGAAAGTTACCCTCAAAAGCTGATGGCCAGTAAGATAGTGGTGGGTGGGGGTGCGGGGGTTAATGTGCGAGAGGTTAAGGTACCGTTAGGGGTTGGGGTTAGGGCATAAGGTTGGTGACGGAGATGGGGTAAGTTAAAGGGGTTAAGTAGGTGAGGAGGGGGATTGAAGGATGGGATCATGGGGAGGAGGGTTGGACGTTTGGGTTGTGTGTCATACTGTACGCTACAATAGGTAAGCACGGGTGAATATTTCATCACGTCTTTCTCAAGTATAATATCCACCACATCTATAAGTACATCTACACCTACATACACCTACATGTGCAAATCCGGAGTCATATGGAACATACCTACATCCATAACCTGATGCACTCCCACCAGTACATCTACACTCCAACACCCTGATAGCTAACCACCATTACACACACACACACGAAAGCTGGGTGCACCACACAGGTAGCCAATACACAGCGGTAGCAACGGGGTGTATAAGCAAGGTAAGTGGATGAGGGGCAACACAGTCCACTATCGATCGATCTGTCTGTCTGTCTGTCCGTGTCAGGAGCACAACGATCGTGTACACCTTAAGTCATTAACCACAGGAGTAGCCCCTCCCCTTAATTACGACTTAGCAGCGTTGAAAAATTTCACTATACAGTACACGACTACTGTACAATCGGCCTACCCAATTTGACATACATCGAGTCTAGTAGATTAATTTAGATTACTCAAGTCCTTCCTAATTAGGTTAACAACTTGCTAACTAACTGCTGGAAGAAGTAACTGCAACTGTTGGTCTTTACCTCAAAACCACCGTCAACAAACCACAAGATTCAAGTGCGTCATTCCTGCCACAACCACGCTAGATTGTACACGTGAAACACAGGTGTCTTTTCCCCCGGTGGCGACAAAGACGGCACCAACAATAAAATGTTTTTTGGCTTCATTACCCGACTTCTTTGACTAACTGACAACCAATGTTTTCTTGTTTTGTTTTTCTTAATACGTCTCATATACTGTACGCTGCCGGACATACGACCATCCAACACTAGCACAGTTATGACTAATTCTTGCTGCCTGTTGATGTAATTAGGTCAGTTTCTCAACAAATTGCAGTACAGTAGCAACGCCCTCTACAGGTTTCTTCGTCAATTTCTATAAACCTAAGCACCTCAGTTCATTGTCCTTGTATCAGTTTTAGCTGAAAATAAATTACTGTATAGCAATATTAGTCTTAAAAAAGAAGGCGCAGATTATAAATACACACTACCACATCTACCACCAACAGGGTACTCATTCACCATAAAGTGGCTCACTTTTCGGGTACTTCAAGGACCTGTATAACGGGGAACCATACCCACATATATATATACCTCCGTATATGACGCTACTGAATGAATAAAAAGAACAATTATGAAAATTTTATTTTGTTTCACGTTCAAAGATTTTTTTGATAAAACAAAATAATAATAACCAAACATAAATCACCCCCAAAATCTACCTTAGATAGTTATTAAATATTTCAATACAACGATTGAGGTCAATAAACACCATATTTCCCAATTACACGTCCGTTTTTTTTTCCTTTCTGCGAGACGAGAGATACTGGTATGTACACTACAGCTACGGCTTGGTGTCCAGTACTCCAGTATATTCGCCACCCTTCCCAACATAAACAAATATAGATAATAAACATCTACTTATTCCTGAGCTGAGATAATAACTACCTTACGTGTGAGTTCCTGTACCTACACTCAACCATTATGTACTCAATGTGTTATAGTTTTCTTCATAACTTGGATAATTTACCGACTTTATGCTAGTCATCCCGTGGGAAGGAATATATAAACCTCTCTGTCCCTGGTCTATAGTTACGCCTTGAATGGCATAATCTGGGAACATATAAAAAAAAAAACAGCCAAATCTAATAACGTATGTATAATCTGTACCTAATCTAAACCTGTAGTTCTAAATAAAGCTTGTTCGCGACAATTCACCATTAAATAACGTACTAAACCGAACAATTTAATCAATACTATGTTTATGCCCTGAAGTCGATGGTGGTAAGCAGCGAGAGTTGGAAAATTCGGCAGCTTTAATCGTTGAAATTATAAAAAAAAAGATGGGCAATGTTTGAGTTAAAGAAAAACAAACCTTTCCTCAGCTACTCTCCCTCCCTCCCTCACTTCTCTCACTCCCTCCCTCTCTCTCTCTCTGACACAATCCACGTACTTTCACAGCCTTTACTCTTGCTGACTGCTTCTTGCGTAACAGAGCCTTTTAAAGTTCTCCCCACTACCTCCCACACCAATTCTAACATAATGCAAAATTTTCACTTAGCTTAAAGTGTCGAGCCAAAAGGCCCACAGGTTGGGAACAGGTTTGAGAACATGTGATCGGTGGCTTACGTACCAGATACTAATTTACTTTATTAATCAAACAAAACAAACTACAGTGAAATGCAGTGAAACGGACACAGGTGTACTCTGCTATTAACTGGAGCCTGGATAATAACTTTTCAATTATTAGTTATAATTTGAACCGCCTCAGACGTCGGCTGGATCGTATAACCAATGCTTAAACATCAATGAGTTCCAACAAGTAAATCCTTTTAAAAGTCGGGAGTTGTGTAGAAGTGTGTGTGTGTGTGTGTGTGTGTGGGGGGGGGGTGTTATGGCGTTGCGAGACAGGTGGGGGGGGAGGTCCTAATTATGAGTGTCAGGCGTCGATCAATAACACACTACTGGGGCTAGAGTACCACCCACTACTACTGCCCCTACCACCAAAGTCTGGGGCACGCAACAGGTAGGTCCGTCCGTCCGTCCGTCCGTCCGTCCGTCCTCTCTCTCTCTCTCTCTCTCTGACACACAATAACACCATCATCATCACTTTCCCCTGCCGTCTCCCTTCTCCCAGCTCGGCCCCGTCTGACCCCACCTTACCCAACCCCGCGTAGCACCGAACAGTTCCACCCAACCTAATTCTACCTTGCCATACCGATTCCCGCCTCTTGTAGCCGAGAACAGTTCCGACAAACCGCACACAACCTTACTTTACCCGGTTTTGAACTTCTTCGTACAATCTCACTCTTATTAACCCGCCCAGGAAATAATCACTAATCTAAGATGCACTACGTCAGGTATCAAGTGTAGGTCAGGACTATACCACCTCATAGCGAACTGCTACTACTCCTCTTCTTCCTTCTCTCTCTCTTTCTCACTCGCTCATCTGCATTCGTCATCCGCAACGTCAGTAACATCAGAGACGGGTAGAAACAGACGTACAGACACATACTGTACAGGAGGCGAGTCATGTGGACGAAAAGGAGAACCAACAGTGGGAAAACACACACACACACACACACACACACACACACACACACACACACACACACACACACACACACACACACACACACACACACACACACACACACACACACACACACACACACACACACACACACACACACACACACACACACACACACACACACACTGGAGAAAATTACCGAGACAAAAAGCATCAGTGAGGGTGTGGGCCGGCACTACTGGCAGATCAACGGTGTGGCAACAAGTTCTGACGTACTCCGATAGATCCTTACGATAAGTTTTTCCTCCTAAACGGAGAGGAGAGAACGTATGTAGTGACGGTAGAAAGGTAAAATAATTTCGACACTATCTTGTCCGCCATCTTTGAGCCGTAAATTAAAAACCGAGATCATTAGACGTGTATTATGGTCGCTCATTATAATTTGATTGACTGTTCCTCGCCCACCAAGCACAAGTCACTACTGCAGTTGTTAAATAATTCTTGAAGTCGTCTTTGTCACACAAGACTTTAGGTAAATTAACGTCAATTATCCGATACCGCTCTACAAAATTACATGAACTTCCTCAACAAAAAAAAAAACAATTACCATCGCACAAGGTGAAAACTAATGACACATCCAGGTAAATAGAGTAATTACCTAATTTTCTAGAGTATTCGCCATTAACTCTAAAAGTTTTAAGACAAAACTATTCAAATTATCTCCAGGAAAAGACAAAGGTAAATAAAGTCAACAAATCATTAAATTCCAAATGTAATTCCTTGTCTAAATAACCTCCAGAAATTACAAATCTTTCCGAGTCTCCCCACTAGTATTACAGTACCGTGCAACCTCCATATAACGAATTTCTCTCTTCATATAAATCATCAGATGGAGGTTTAACATCTAATGAACCCCCGATATAACGAACTTTCATTTCAATATACCCTATAGTTCGTTAGAGGGAGATTTTTCACATCAAATGGACCTCGATATATCAGACTTTTCTCTCTAGATAGTCCATTATATAGAGGTTTCACTGTACCTCATGAGACTAAGAGCTATTCCTCGTGCCGTGCCTAACCTAACTTGGCCTGGCTACTAAACTCAAGTACTATTCCCTAACAGAGACTTAATAAATGACCTTCAGCTCCCGTGTAAATAGCCCCATTACAGTAGCCTCCCCACTTCAATATCCGCCGTATAAATTATCCTCTTTACTAACTGCCCGTGTACGTATAGGGTGAGCAGTTCATTGTATATATATATGAGAGAGAGAGAGAGAGAGAGAGAGAGAGAGAGAGAGAGAGAGAGAGAGAGACAGACAGACAGACAGACAGACAGACAGACAGACAGACAGACAGACAGACAGACAGACAGACAGACAGACAGACAGACGAGACAGACAGACAGACAGACAGACAGACAGACAGACAGACAGACAGACAGACAGACAGACAGACAGAGAGAGAGAGAGAGAGAGAGAGAGAGAGAGAGACAGACAGACAGACAGACAGACAGACAGACAGACAGACAGAGACAGAGAGAGAGAGAGAGAGAGAGAGAGAGAGAGTTCATAAACTTCAAAAGAATATACAAAACTGTCATAATTACGACTTTTAGGATTTCTTGAGAGCTCTAACAGTACTCCTCTGTTATAAAATGGTTTTAGGTCTTCCACGAGGTTTAAAAAACTTCATTGGGTTACAATAGGAATTTTAGAATATGTACAGAGGTTCAATTGGACTTTTAGGACTAAAAAAAACTAATTTCTAGAGCTGCAATAGGACTGTAGTAAGACTTGAGGTTTCTCACAGCTGTAATAGGACTTTTTAAAGACTTCCCAGAACTGTCAAAGGAATAACTTACCTCTATACTAAAGTAGCCCCTGTCTACATAGTCCCCTAGGAACAGATATTTAGTACAGTTGGGCGGGCCGCCAACCTCGAATAACTTCATGAGGTCGTAGAACTGTCCGTGGATGTCACCGCAAACTGCAATGGAAAGAAAGGGAAAACCGGTTAATTTCAATAGGAAAATATAATGTAAAAATTGGTTGAAATAGTTGTAATAAGTTCAGAAATTGGTAGACTCGGTAGCCAAACAAATCTGTGCTAAAATTGCTTATACCTTAGTTGGAAAGATTCTCATGAAAAAAATATTAACACTTTAGAACCTAACCTAACCTAACCTACCCCCCCCCCCCCAAAAAAAAAATCAGACCCTCTATGGACGATATTACGACCATATAGCTTGGTACTATCGCCCCAATGTAATCAAGTGATCATATTAATGGAGTTAAATATATTCCCCAGTCACGATAATTATCACAAAATCACCGCAACTACACCATAACACTATAATACCATCACAACTACATTAACTCAACACTATAATACAACGACAACTACACTAACACCACCATAACTACACTATAACACCACGACAACTACACTAACACTACAACTACACTATAACACTACCACAACTACACTATAACATCACAACTACACTATAACAACATCACAACTACACTATAACACCACAACTACACTATAACAACATCACAACTACACTAACACTACCACAACTACACTATAACACCACAACTACACTATAACACCACAACTACACTATAACAACATCACAACTACACTAACACCACCATAACTACACTATAGCACCACGACAACTACACTAACACTACAACTACACTATAACAACATCACAACTACACTAACACTACCACAACTACACTATAACACCACAACTACACTATAACACTACCACAACTACACTATAACAACATCACAACTACACTATAACAACATCACAACTACACTATAACAACATCACAACTACACTATAACAACATCACAACTACACTATAACAACATCACAACTACACTGTAACAACATCACAACTACACTAACACTACCACAACTACAACTACACTAACACAACTACACTATAACAACATCACAACTACACTATAACACAACTACACTATAATACGACAACTACACTATAATACGACAACTACACTATAATAACATGACAACTACACTAACACAACTACACTATAACAACATCACAACTACACTATAACACCACAACTACACTATAATACGACAACTACACTATAATAACATCACAACTACACTAACACAACTACACTATAACACCATAACTACACTATAATACGACAACTACACTATAACAACATCACAACTACACTATAACAACACAACTACACTATAATACGACAACTACACTATAATAACATGACAACTACACTAACACTACCACAACTACACTATAACAACATCACAACTACACTAACACTACCACAACTACACTATAACAACATCACAACTACACTATAACAACACAACTACACTATAATACGACAACTACACTATAATAACATCACAACTACACTAACACAACTACACTATAACACCACAACTACACTATAATACGACAACTACACTATAATAACATCACAACTACACTAACACAACTACACTATAATACCACAACTATACACTATAACAGTACCAGAAGTACACTAACACCACCATAACTACACTATAACCTCTACCACAACTATAACACTACCACAAACGCCAATTTTTGTCTATTGTATATTTTCTGTCTCTGGTTGCTGTGTTTTTCAATAAACCTTTAATTATTATTATTATTATTATTATTATTATTATGTTTATTATTACACATTGTCTTGGAGAAAAAATTCCAAGGTCTCCCTTTTAAGTCCAATAGGATTTTATTTAAAGAAACTAGAATAATAACGACCCTCTTATAAATAATAAATAGTCTAGATAATATGGATTATGAAATTAGTTTGGAGGAACTTTACTCTCCCGAAGAGCTGCACCCAACGCTGCAGCAACTAATGGTGGCCATCGGGAGCCGTGGTCTCCGGCCTATCATGGAAGCTCGCAAAATGCTCCAAAATGAAAACTACGGAGCATGGGGTCGTTTCTTTATTAGACGGAGCATCAAAATATATCCCGACCTTAGGCCGCAAAAGTACGCCCCGGGAGTCATGATGATCACTTTGTGGGACTGGCTCTCCAACACGCCCTTCCCAATTCTGGAGAACGAGATGGACTGGTTAAAGATCTATACAGCGATGTGGCAGAGTAAGGACATCGTGACCAGGCGAAAGGACATCTAAAGGCTGTACATAAGAGCACTTCTCTACATGGGACAACAGGAGCGGCTGCTGTTCGTCAACTTTCTTTTCATGATCCGACAGTAAATGGACTACGAGGTTGTTCTAGCGGCTAATGAGACCGTCAGTGAAGAAACGGATAAAAGTAAAACCTCCAGTCCAAGTAAAACCTCCAGTCCAAGTAAACCCTCCAGTCAAAGTAAACCCTCCAGTCAAAGTAAACCCTCCAGTCAAAGTAAACCCTCCAGTCAGTGCAAACTGTCGCCAAACGAAATCGAACAGTTAATGAAGTAGACAATTTTCTTCTTCCTGAAGGCGATGCACTGGACGACTGTCGATGACCACCGTGGCAAGGTAGCCAAGGTGGTGTTCTATCTGATAAGGAACCTTTGGATAGTGGAGTCTCATTTCACTGTTAAATTATCCAACCACAAGGCGTTGACGTCGTGTTTAGAAAATGAGGAAAAACAAAAAGCCTGGCAGACAGTGGCCATCTCCACGCTGTAGTGGCACAAGTGGCCAAGATTCGGCAACACCTGGGACATCTACGACCCAGAAATAAAAATTGAAAACGAGTAGAAATACAAAACACTTGATGACGCCCTAGAGCGACCGATCAGTCTGGTGTTAAAGACGGTGGTAAAAGAGATATTAATGGCAATCCCGTGGGGAGTGGGAATATGGGTGGGGGTGATAGCGTGGGAAAAAACTAAAAATTTAGGGGATTGATGGAGGGTGGTTCCTCACACTAGCAAAAACTACAAACTCTCACAAGCTCATCGTATAAGCAATAGGAATACTATAATAGTCACGGCACTAGTTCCAAACTATACATTTACAAATCTATCTATCTCCCCATCTACACCTACCTGTCAATCTACTATTTATCTATTTTCCTGTATCATCTTCACTCCCAGGACATAAAGCTTCTGTAATTATGACCTTGACCAAAACCCCTGTTGCTTAAGTTACATTATTATTGGCCAACAATGTAAAGAGTGGGAGGTGCCTGGCGGTGTTAGGACCAATGACAACTGTAGGATTAGTAGATCCCTTGACACTTGTTAATCAATCCCACTCAGCAGCAAGACTTGGTGAAACACATCAAGTATCTAAACTCTTTCAATATATTTACGGTGTTCTGAATTTATATAAATAGTATAATATATGGATGAAATAAGAGCTTATAAAAAATTAATGAGATACGCGCAGACAGCAACACAAGCCAATTTGATGACATTAAAATAGGGAGTGTAATTATATCAGACGAGGACTCCGAATTATTACAGGAAGATTTCTAATCAGTGTATCTACAAATATATATACCAACCAGTCCACTTCATCTCCCCTCCTCTACCCTTCCTCTACCCTTCCTCTCAACTCCTCTACCCTTCCTCTCAACTCCTCTACCCTTCCTCTCACCCCCTCAACTAATCTACCCTTCCTCTCACCTCCTCTACCCTTCCTCTCAACTCCTCTACCCTTCCTCTCAACTCCTCTACCCTTCCTCTCACCCCCTCAACTCCTCTACCCTTCCTCTCACCCCCTCAACTCCTCTACCCTTCCTCTCAACTCCTCTACCCTTCCTCTCAACTCCTCTACCCTTCCTCTCAACTCCTCTACCCTTCCTCTCACCCCCTCCACTCCTCCTCCTCTCCCCTTCTCTCCTCCTCACCTTCCTCTCACCCCTTCCTCTCCGCTCCTCTCACCCTTCCCTTCCTCTCCACTCCTCCTCCGCCTCCTCCTCTACCCCTTCCTCTCTCTCACCCCTTCCTCTACCCCTTCCTCTCAACTCCCTCTACCTTCCATCCTCAACTCTGCCCCTCTCCCTCTCCCTCAACTCCTCCCCTTTCCTCTCACTCCTCTACTTCCTCTCACCCCCTCACCCTCCCTCCCCCCTCTAACTCCTTCTCACCCCCTCTCACTCCTCTACCCTTCCTCCCCCTCCTCACCTTCCTCCCTCACGCCCTCTCCTTCCTCTCAACTCCTCACCCTTCCTCTCAACTCCTCACACCCTCCTCCACCCCTTCCTCTCACCCCTCTCAACTCTCCCTTCCTCTCACCCCTAACTCCTACCCCCTCCTCTTCAACCCTCACCCCTTTCTCACCCCTCACCCTTCTCTCAACCCTTCTCACCTCACTCCTCTGCCTTCCTGTCACCCCTCACCTTCCACCCTCTCACCCCCTCCCCCTCAACTCCAACTCCTCACCTCTTCCTACCCTTCCTCTCAACTCCTCACCCTCCTCCTCCCCTCCTCAACTCCTCAACCCTGAGTGTGACAAGAGCTCCTCTACGGCCGCAGTGACACAGAGGT
This sequence comes from Homarus americanus, assembly GCF_018991925.1. Lineage (NCBI taxonomy): Eukaryota > Metazoa > Arthropoda > Malacostraca > Decapoda > Nephropidae > Homarus > Homarus americanus. The sequence goes on from NW_024713129.1 coordinate 19,103,291, forward strand.
GCCACCAGCACATAAGATGTTGTCGTAGCCAGATTTAGGACAGGATACAGACACATCTGCCAATGGCATGTAAACTAACACTTGAACACTATATTATTGAATGTGACAACTGTCAAAGACTTCAGGCCACCTGACTTATTGTATCATGAACTATGTAATTATTTCATTGAATCAGGATTGCTTAAGGACTTTCTTGCTGTTTATCCACAATTTGCTGCTATCCCACACTGATTAGTCCTCAAATAGAATATAACACTAATGAATATGACCTATACTATTATCTCCTCTGTCCTGTGAGGCAGCCAACAATTATAGCACCCTCAATGTCAAGACCTGGCTGAATTACATAGAATAAACAAATTTAACATCAATTTGTTTTCAATAAAGTTGTTAAACTAAAAAAAAAGGTGTAATATAAATACCACTAGGCGTTGTGTTATGATTATCCATTTACCTCCTTATCTATGTTTATCCATCTCTCATCTCATCTTTTTCATCTGTCCGTCATCTTCCCTCTACCTCTTTTTCTCCTTCCCTTTTCACTTTCTCCTTCCACCTGGGAATCATAATACAGCAGCAGGAGCATCACACCGGCTGCTGGTTTATGGTAATACTCACAGGTTTTCGATATCTCGACACACACACACACACACACACACACACACACACACACACACACACACACACACACACACACACATATATATATATTTTTTGTAACGTCTTATAGGCAAACAAAATAAAATATCTCTAGAACCAAAATTAAATAAAGAATACTTACAGCTAACAAAGTAAAAATATTGATAATTAAAAAAGTCAGTTAAAAAAGTTAAACGAAATAGACTGGCATGTGAAAAATATTCAATAAACGAACTAAATAAAAAAATATATAAACTGAGAATTAAAATAAGAAATAGAAACAGCAATTACACAAATGAAAACAAAATAAAAATAAAGAAACTGCAATTAGCGACTAACAAATGAACCGACACCTGAAATTACAGTGTTCAATTTCATTTTAATTATCATGTTCATATCCACTATAAGCAAACAGTTCACTATAAGTGTAATGTGTTCATTGTCTTCACATTATGTTCATTATAAGCAAGTCAAAACCACTAGAGCTACTATAGTCACTATATAACATTAACTATATGTAACCTAACCAGGTGTAGGATGTTCACAGTACCGAAACCAAGTACAATGTATTTAAACCACGTTCAGTGCTGCCTTATCATGTTCACTATCAGCTTGCATAATCACTAGAAGTATACATGTTCACAATACAAACGTATATCCACATTCTATTCACTGTAGGTTGAATTAAGTTCATTACAAGTGTTCGCTACAACTACCTTAAGTGCACGGTACTTAGTGTATGTTCTCTGTTTTTCCAGTACGTTTAAAACATAATATTTAACCTTGACTAAATGTGCACTGTGTTCACTGCTATCCTGTATTCACTGAGTTATCACTTTCACTGCTCTTGCTCAAAGTCCACAGGAGCACCGAGTTCAATGAAAAAAATCAGTTTACAAAAGTTCAAAGACAATCTTTATTTTATGTTAATTAAAAATCAAAAGCCAAAGAAACCTGTTTTCAAGGGGTCTCTCAACTCTACTACTTGGTAACTAATACACGGGGGATTTCATATTCAACATGTCAAAGGTGAAGGGTCAAAGAAGCGATTTAGTAAGGGTCCTACTACTCTAGTAATAAGTTGTTGATCCAAATTTTAGTGGAATTGAAACCGATACGTGGAGAAAATAATGACAGTACACTTAACTAAGGATTTGTTATGTGTATCATAATTATTTTGAAATCGCTATATTTTGGTGTACATATTTCAATTAAAAAAGAAATACCAGAGTTGTCGCCTATCATGCAACTGTGAAAAAAATCACTTAAGTACCCCCTAACACATTTCCCACTCCGCCTAATCGCACTTTCCACTCCCCTAACGCAGAGAGAGAGAGAGAGAGAGAGAGAGAGAGAGAGAGAGAGAGAGAGAGAGAGAGAGAGAGAGAGAGAGAGAGAGAGAGAGAGAGAGAGAGAGAGAGAGAGAGAGAGAGAGAGAGAGAGAGAGAGAGAGAGAGAGAGAGAGAGAGAGAGAGAGAGAGAGAGAGAGAGAGAGAGAGAGAGAGAGAGAGAGAGAGAGAGAGAGAGATATTTCTACGTTTTATGGAGGAGGAAGAGGAAGGTGTCGGTGTAGCTGTGTTAGGTTATAAATGCTGAGGAGGTGACGGTGTGCGCTGCCGAGCTGTCCTCTACCATGACAAGGGCACGAGAAGGGGGAAGGGGGTGTTGGCAGGCAGACGAGGGGGGGCAAGCGGTGGAGGGTTGGTTAACTTAATATGTATAGCTTGACAGCCTGGCCAGAGAGGATAGGTATGAACATTTGACACCACCATGGTAAGAGTGGGTGTGGTGAGGGAGGTGGGGCACTTTAACAGTCCGTCAAGAGCAGACAAGGGTGTCTTGACAGTATGGCAAGAGGAGCTTCAACAGTTAGGCAAGAGAAGAAGGGGTGGGGTGGGGGATTGTCTTGACAACCTTACTCGAAGTTTGCTCCCATCTTCCTCCTGTCAAGTTGCCACACACACCCACCCACCCACAACACACCTACACCCACACACCCACACCCTTTGTCATAACACTTGCCTAACAACAGTAGCAGCACCGGGAAATCTAGATTCGCCAAAACACACCAGCAACTATGACGTCTTCCCCACAATCCACCAACCTTCAAGTCCACACAATCTCTTGCCACTATATTAGGGCTGTCATGAGAGCTGCGTCACCTGCATCGTCTGGACACGAACAGTCAGGCCCAAAAATTCAAGTCGTATTTATTTATTTAGCTCTCCCCTTCCCTGTTCTAAATGCTTTATCTACTATAGGGCTATTACCGTGCTTCAATTGCCAGGACTATTAAGTACCGCTAACTAGGTCTTACTTTCTACAACAGATGGCTTTGAAAACTTCAGTATAAACTTTACCTTCAATCTCTCTAAGCTTTACAACAACGAAAAAAAATCAGTTGCGTATGTCTAATTGTTACATTGTTTTCCTTTTATTACTTTTTTCTTCAGTTCATGCTGCCTTTATTCATAACGACAAGCAGCGTTCATCGGGTAATAAATTAACCATACACCTGACTCACGAGGTGCTAGATCCTGCACAGTGTCGGGAGATTCTTGGCACCGACAATAATACCGACAAGATTCATAGTAGTGAAGTGCCAAGTATTTCATTATTAAGACTTATACATTCACCCACAAATGCGCCACACTACCCGCGGCGTGACCCAGGTTCTTGTGGTTCTAGGTCAAATGAGCCTTGATCCTATCACGGCTAGGGTCCATTAACACAGAGCTATTAGGACTGGGACCCAGTAGAACAAGGGCTTATTAGGATTGGAACCTATTAGGCTTACGACCTATTATGACTTCTACTAGGACTAATTAGGAGAAATATATTCAGATCGAGGCCCATTACGAGTGTGACCCCATGAGGGATGGAACCTATTAAGACTTCAACAAAGACCAATCAAAACTGGGGGCCCATTAGGACTGGAGCCCATATGATCCAAACCCACTTGTATCTCTTGTTTACTAAGGTGGTGGTAACTTGGGTAAACAATTACACCCCCCCCCCACTTCCGGCACATTGATACCCCGAATATGCACATCGCTGCCCTGAATTTGCACATCGCTGCCTTAAATCTGCACATCACTGCCCTGAATCTGCACATCACTGCCCTGAATCTGCACATCTCAGCCTGAATATGCACATCTCAGCCCTGAATATGCATATCTCAGCCCTGAATATGCACATCTCAGCCCTGAATCTGCACATCTCAGCCCTGAATCTCTTTAATATAATCAAATTCCCATTAAGATGAACAGTTATCATTCTGCTCAATCTCATTTAAAACTTGTAATGAAATCTTTTATGACAAGAACAAGTTTCTGTCTGATGCGTTTCGTTAATGCAAGTTGGTAATGGAATCAGGAATATTAATTAATTCAAAATTAAGTTACAATATCATTAATAATAATAATAATAATAATAATAATAATAATAATAATAATAATAATAATAATAATAATAATACGGTTTCTGCAAAATTTAAAACACGAACGTACAGTAGCTAAAACAACTATGCTCCGAAATTTTACGTGTGACTAGTGACAGCCCTCATATACCAAAATTTATTGTCCATGGTATATAGTCTCCTACAAAGTATGCACAGATTTGTTTTAGCTACAGTACATACAGGCGACCTAACACCACAATATTAACATCTTCCATGTTAATATTATGATTTTTAAACCAACTCTGTATCTGTGTTCTTCTAGCTAAATAAACTGTTTCAATATTAATATCAATAGACAGCTGGACGGACGTATACCACGTATTCAATCGCACAATACCTGAATGTTCTAACTGGAGACGTAATTAATTAATATGATTCTAAAAGAAGCAAAATCTAAATCTTAAGTCATTATTAAACCTCATTATATTTTGTGTTAAAACATAAACCAGTCATGCAATTTTTATTGTTACCTACAGTCCGGTACTGCAACGAGCGAGCACCTGGAATCAACGGCAGGTAAACACCATGTAAATAATTACCCCGAGGTCCATTACAAGGATAGGTGTCACGCGATATACACAGGTCAAGCGGGTCACAGTCTTAATTACTCCCTAATAAACCTAACCATAACATTCATATCGTGGCCAACAAGGTCTGGGGCTGAAGCATAATGGTTAAGGTAGTCTGGTGTCTACTGAGGTTGGGCCCATTAGAAACTGGCATTATGTCTCAATGGGTTGGGTATGTCTATCAGGACTGGCGACTTCAATCAACCTGGCTAATCTCAGCATCTCCCCCATGCACGGTCTCCCTCAAGAGAAGTATCCCACAAGGTCAGTATGCCCCAAAGGCAGTATCCCACAATGTCAGTATCCAACAGTCGGTATGCTCTAAATATCAGTCTGCCCCCAAAGACAGTATCCCACAAGGTCAGTATGCCATAAGGACAGGATACCACAAGGGCAGTATCTCATAAGGTTAGTATGGCCCCAAGGCAGTATCCCACGAGGGCAGTATCACACAAGGGCAGTATCACACAAGGGCAGTCTCCCCCAAAGGCAGTGCCCCCGTACGGCAGTCTCCCGCAAAGGAAGTATCCCACAAGGCCAGTGTCCCACAAGGGCAGAGTCTCCCTAGGACAGAGTCTCCCTAGGGCAGTATCACACAAGGGCAGTATCTCCCATCTATCGAATTCAAATCATCCCCGACGAACCTTTGAACAATAAAAACGCGGGGGTGAAATGTCAACAGTGTTCCCCCCTGACACCTTCTGGTAAACGTCACACCACCTGGCAAAAAAAAAAACTGCATCCATTAAAGTTTCGGCGAAAAAAAATTACGTGTCATACAATATACCTGTGGCCATGACAGTCTGGCTTGATCCCTGACACCGACCTGGAGGAAACACACTGAGGAACATGTGGTGGTAGTGTTGTTGGTGGTGGTAGTCTTGGTGGTGTTGGTGGGAGTGTTGGTGGTGGTAGTGTTGGTGAAGGTAGTAGCGCGACGATGTGGGTGGTAAGGTGGTGGTGGTAGTGGGGGCGGCCAGAGTGGTAGTTGTGGAGATAGTGATGGAGTTAATGGTGCTGAGAAGATAGTGGTGGTGATGGAGTTACCGGATGTTGGAAGAACAGTAATGTGTTGGTAAAGATAATGGTGTTAGTATGGAGATGACGGTGATTTAATACACAAGACTGGCGCAGGTAGTACAGGAGCCAGGATCAGCCACCACCAGCAGGAGCTTCACGGTACAGGTAGTACAGGAGCCAGATCAGCCACCACTGCAGGAGCTTCACGGTACAGGTAATACAGGAGCCAGGATCAGCCACCACCAGCAGGAGCTTCACGGTACAGGTAGTACAGGAGCCAGGGATCAGCCACCACCAGCAGGAGCTTCACGGCACAGGTAGTACAGGAGCCAGGGATCAGCCACCACCAGCAGGAGCTTCACGGCACAGGTAGTACAGGAGCCAGGGATCAGCCACCACCAGCAGGAGCTTCACGGCACAGGTAGTACAGAGCAGGGATCCACCACCAGCAGGAGCTCCACGGCACAGGTAGTACAGGAGCCAGGGATCAGCCACCACCAGCAGGAGCTTCACGGTACAGGTAGTACAGAAGCCAGGATCAGCCACCACCAGCAGGAGCTTCACGGCACAGGTAGTACAGGAGCCAGGGATCAGCCACCACCAGCAGGAGCTTCACGGCACAGGTAGTACAGAAGCCAGGGATCAGCCACCACCAGCAGGAGCTTCACGGTACATGGCCTTGTTGATGGTTTTATAATGGTTGAAGGGGATACAACCTTCAGGGAGCCGCCAACACCACGCTGCTCCTGCCCACCCGCTGACCCACAACTCTCTCAACACACTTAAGGGGACAGTTCAGAGGTTCATAGTTGACATCACAGTGATTTTATGGCGCGCACGCACGCACGCACGCACGCACGCACGCACACGCACGCACGCACACGCACACACACACACACACACACACACAGAAGCTCCATAAAACATGTACCCTGATAACTTGGCACACTGTTTACCTGCATTATTCACGAACTAACATTACAATTACAAGAATGACACGGAGAGAAAAATTCAAGACCACCACACGAGAAAATTATATACGTAGAACACGTTAACTGTAAAGGTGAACCCCCCTAAACCGAGCTAAACACAAAGGTTAACCAAAATATAAACCCAAACCACAAAACCTTTACTTCTGATATGGTGGTGTAGAGGTCATATCAAGGTGCATGGGCTAGTAAGGCTACATGACCTGGCCATCAACTGTGTGTTTTGGGGGAGGGAGGGGGGGGGTCATTTCGTATACTGTAGTACTAAAGTCGTGAAGAACAGCCACACTTAACCTACACTAGTGATCTCTGGCAATGAGGAAAATCATAAGTTAAAACTATGATATAAATAATAAAAATAAAAATAACATATTACTTTAATAATTACATACGGTTAAGTACCCCTATGGAAATTAAATGTAATTACCAGATGTTGCTAGAGTAGGATCAAAGAGGTTGTCCACGAGTATACTTACGTGGGGACGGACAAATTATAACACTTGTAATGCTCCCTTCCATTCTCAAGACGGGGTGAACAAAAAAAAAAAAAATGATAAAAATAATTAACTCCATGGCAGACCTCTTCCCCCAAGTGTTCACGAGAGCGTATGGGAGGAGGAAGATGACACTGGGATAAGTTACGTCCAATATCTCACCTACCTCCCCTTAACTAGCTCCTCCACTCATTGTTAACACATCTCTCAACACATAATACAACAGCTAACGAAGAACGTATAACCACATGGGTCTCGCTCTCATCCACTGCATAACACTGTACACTTTATGGACAATATGGCGCCATTTGTCCTGTCATAGTTATCTAGGTAACAAAAATTACACTGGGGGAATAAATCCAAATTCTCTGAAAAAAGTCAAATAAATTACTGATTATAATATTAATGTACTCGCTCGTGACCCCAATTTTGATTCCTCATGGCCACGATAACCTTGACCCCCATACTAGACCTTACCATGTTTCCCTGTTGACTGGCCTATGACACCCTTTTTATAGTGCCACCTTCCTTACTAGGGGCTGATTACCGGCACAGGTCCAATATTAAACGAAAACAATTAATTTAGGAAAACTCACTAAAAGTCGAAACTCAAGACATGACGTGGATATATGTAGTTGAATTCCTAAGACTAGCACATTCAAGCGTGTATGGACGGGTCTCCCTTTAAAGTAAAAAGATTAACGAAATCCCTCTAAATCCATCGATCAATTGGAGCACTTTTTTTTTTGCCATTTAAGTCAAACTAAATTTATTACAGCACTTCCCACTAAACACAAATTTTACGATTTATCTATTCAATCCCTTCTTAGACTTGCTTTTTTGGCAATAATTATGATTACGAATCCCTATAAAATAAAATAGATTAAAATAATAAAAATAAGATTCTACTTGACCGATGAGAAATCTTCAGTATCATCAATAATTACAGCGTTTTTTTTTAATCTTCTGACCTACACATAGGAGACGCATCCCCCATGAGCCACTAAGTCCTCCTCCTACCCCCACCAACTCTTCTGACACTAGTTGCTGTATTACCTTCTATGAACCCGCATACACCCAGGCTAATCTAATCCCGGAACAATACCCAAATTTTCATTGTATAACCGTGGATTTGATTATTTTATGAAAGGCGGTAGGTGATGGGTTGGTTAGTGAGGTTAGGTTAAATGAAGCCGAGGGGGGGGGGGGTTTAGGTATAAACTTGAGGGATTAGGTTGGGTTAGGCGAGGTTAAATTAGGTTTGGGTTAGGTTAAGTTAGGTTACTTTGGATCAGAGGTTGGTTTAGTTAAGTCAGGTTACGTCGAGTCAATTATGTTAGGGGGTGGTTTGATAAAGTCAGGTTATGTTATATAGGTTCATGGGATTTGCCACCACATTCCCAGCTGACTGCAACCCATTTATGAGCTATGACTCTGAACGCACCCACTCAAAGAAATGTTCCTGATCTGAACACCTAGGAAGGAAACAAGACCCACCTCCTAAAATACCTAATAAGCCCACACAGGTAAAGAACACCGAACCTTCAACAGACAAACAGATGAATATAATGTCAAGCTCTGAACACATCCAACACTCATGACCACCAGAAGACTTCGTACTAAACGCACCAACTAAGCTCACACGACTAACAAAGGCTCAATAATTTCAATAATACCCTCTTCTGAACGCACCTTATATACCCACATGATTAACATCTTATTATGAACGCACCCGTCAAGTGCACATGTATTAAATTTAGTTGTGAACGCACCTAACAAATCCACAATAACCTGCTCTGAATGTTCCTTAAAAACGTAGACGAACCCCACGAGAAAAAAATAATATTACTTCAAAGGCAACCATCTCCCAGCAGGGTTTTTACCACCATTTTCGTTAAATAGGTTTATGGTTATTTTCATACAACAATATACAACACCTGCGAGTTTTATGCCAATAAGCGTTTCTGTGGGGCAATGTGGTATTATATAGGCGCCTTATAAGAACTTTACGCCATTTTCATCGGATATTTGTATTTTACCACAAGATTATGAATCGGTACAGGAAACTCTATCTATGTAAACCTCACTACATACTACTTATGACGACCTCCTAACTTAAGGGTCGCTGACTTGATCCCGGTGCTCCCCCTGGTGCACGCAACTGTAAATGAATATCTAACTTTACAGTTAGGGAAGTGAGTAGTGTTGATCACGCTACCCCGTTGTACCCAAGGCTTAATAATCAGTGTGCTGCATTCACACTGCCAGACGTATTGAGCCCGCTTTAAATTTTTTCACTTGTGATAACCAGCACAAGACTGCAGGATCAGGGGTGTCCGACTCATCCACCCACCCACTCTAGGTCTTCAGTCCTCGAGTAGTGTCTCACTACGATACTGTAGGTGTCCAGCATGAAGGCTCTATCCCCAGCATGTCTACAGCCAGCTTCACCTCTATATTATGACGGCTCACTGCTCCAAAGTCTCACCCCCTGACCAGAACACATACGTTACTTTCCCTAAAGTGAAACGGTTCCACAATAATTTCCAACACAGAGAATATACAAAACTAAGTTGAAGCGTTGTAAAAACATTGCGTGTTTCCGTGACAACTTGGGTGAGGAAGCAGCGAGTTAAGTGAGCAGGACCAGAGAAGAGGCAAAACCCGGGATGACTGACAGCTGGTAGCCTCGTACTACCTATGTATTTAGACCATGGGGACTACCTGCTGCTGTGGGAAAGACAGACGAGCAAAGTTTGACAGCGAGTCACGCCCCCACAATACCTGCCCCTCAACACACACACGATCATCAAGCATTATGTTCTCGTGTAAATTGGAAACTAGAGATATTGGAGGGGGGAGAGAGATACTGGAGGGGGGGAGAGATACTGGGGAGAGATACTGGAGGGGGAGAGAGAGATACTGGTGGGAGAGATACTGGAGGGGGAGAGAGATACTAAAGGGGGAGAGAGAGATACTGGAGGGGGGGAGAGAGATACTGGAGGGGGGAGAGAGATACTGAGGGGAGAGAGATACTGGGGAGAGATACTGAGGGGAGAGAGATACTAAAGGGGGAAGAGAGATACTAAAGGGAGAGAGAGATACTGGAGGAGAGATACTAAAGGGGAGAGAGATCCTGGAGGAGAGAGATACTAAAGGAGGAGAGAGATACTGGAGGGGTGAGAGAGATACTGGAGGGGGAGAGAGATACTGGGGGAGAGATACTAAAGGGGGAGAGAGATACTGGAGGGGAGAGAGATACTGAGGGGAGAGATATACTGGGGGGAGATACTGGAGGGGAGAGATACTGGGGGGGAGAGAGATACTAAAGGGGAGAGAGAGATACTGGAGGGGGAGAGATAAGGGGAGAGAGATCCTGGAGGAGAGAGATACTAAAAGGAGAGAGAGATACTGGGGGGAGAGAGATACTGGGGAGAGATACTGGGGGGAGAGATACTGGAGGGGAGATACTAAAGGGGAGAGAGATACTGAAGGGGAGAGAGAGATACTGGAAGGGGGAGAGAGATACTGGAAGGGGGAGAGAGATACTGGAGGGGGAGATACTGGAGGAGGAGAGATACTGGTGGGGGAGAGAGATACTGGAGGGGAAGAGAAATACTGGAGGGGGAGAGATACTGGAGAGAGAGATACTGGAGAGTACTGGAGGGAGAGAGAGATACTGGAGGGGGGAGAGAGATACTGGAGAGAGAGATACTGGAGGGGGGAGAGAGATACTGGAGGGGGGAGAGAGATACTGAGAGAGAGAGAGAGAGAGAGAGAGAGAGAGAGAGAGAGAGAGAGAGATATTGAGAGAGAGAGATATTGAGATATATTGGAGGGGAGAGAGATATTGGAGGGGGGAGAGATATATTGGGGGAGAGATATTGGAGGGGGGGAGAGATATATTGGAGGGGGGAGAGATATATTGGAGAGAGATATATTGGAGGGAGAGATATATTGGAGGGAGATATATTGGAGAGATATATTGAGGGGGAGAGATATATTGAGGGGAGAGATATATTGGGGAGAGAGACATTGGGGGGAAAGAGATAGATATTGGAGGGGAGAGATAGATATTGGAGGGCGGAGAGAGGTAGATATTGGTGGGGGAGGGAGAGAGATATTGAGGGGAGAGAGAGATATTGGGGGGGAGAGAGAGATATTGGTGGGGGAGAGAGAGATATTGGTGGGGAGAGAGAGAGATGGAGAGAGAGAGAGATATTGGTGGGGGAGAGAGAGAGATATTGGTGGGAGAGAGAGAGATATTGGTGGGGGAGAGAGATATTGGTTGGTGAGAGAGAGAGATATTGGTGGGGGAGAGAGAGAGATGGGGGAGAGAGAGAGATATTGGTGGGGGAGAGAGAGATTGGTGGGGAGAGAGAGAGAGATATTGGTGGGGAGAGAGAGAGAGAGATATTGTGGAGAGAGAGAGATATTGGTGGGGAGAGAGAGATATTGGTGGGGGGAGAGAGAGAGATATTGGTGGGGGGAGAGAGAGAGAGATATATTGGTGGGGAGAGAGATTTGGAGGGGAGAGATTTTGAGGGGGAGAGATTTTGGAGGGGGGAGAGAGATTTTGGAGGGGAGGGAGTAGAGATATTGAGGGAGGAGTAGAGATATTGGAGGGGGGAGGGGAGTAGAGATATTGGAGGGGGGGGAGAGAGCGTGGATGAAAGGTTACACCGTCCCCAACGACCTTGACGGCTGCGTTACATAACAGTACAGGCCACCAGCTGGAGCCGGTCCCCACAAAGGCAGGCAGGCGCGCGCGCGCGCGCACACACACACACACACACACACACACACACACACTTTTTATAACAATGGTTGCCCCTCGAGTAACGAGGATGGCCGGCCCAAGGGCCACCTAGGCGTGAATTTGTTTGAGGTGTAGAAGCTGTCGCCAACACAACAACCACACCCTAAGTTAACGAGCTGCATGATACAGTGTCAAGGAATAGTCAGAGAAGACCGACAACCCGCCAACTGCACTGGCTAACCATTACCCCGGAATACGATCCGCAAATCGATTAACATCCAGGTTCCCAATTACTGCTTAGTAGACAGAACAAATGGCGTAAAGAAACTTGCCCATAGTTTCACCCTGCCCGTGGATCAAACCCGGGTCCACTCGCTTGCGAAGGGAGTATGCTGACCATTACACCACAGGTTGTAAATCACGTACAATAACACCACCACCACAATGACACTATAACTTATTTTAGTTCACTGGTCTTCAGTAATACCGACCTCATCCTCCTCGTTCAAAGACCTAATCTAACCCTATACCGAGACCCATTACCCTAACCGCAGGCATAAATGGTAATAATAAATAAATAAATAAACCCACAGGAGAACACCGTCCCTAAGTCGTGGGTTTACATCCGGGTAACCATGTAAACCAAACACGAGGTACAACAGAATGTAAGAACTACAACTAAAACTCACGCAGTCTACAGGTACGAATGTGATTTAATAAGAGGTTACAACTGTTGCTATAATCATTCATATTGCATAACCACCAAGATTAAGGATTAGTGTAAGAATTACTAACACACCACATCCGTCATCATCATTAGTAACAGTGATAAAGACATAAAAATACAAACAAGACCCACATCAATAGTTGACATACACCGGCCAAGGTACGACCAGCTCGATACTTTCCTTTGAAGACCCTGAACAAAGGCGACTGGCGAGACCTTAGTGAAGCCAGTAGTAAATTCTTAAGCAAGTAAGAGTGCTTGTCAATCCTATGTAACTGTAACCATCTGTACCAGTGTCTGCTTCATTAATACCAGTCCTCAATCACTCACTGACAAGAGAACTTTACACCTGGAAGGCAGGTGTCAGAGAGAACACACAACACCTCCCATATAAAACTTTGAGATGAGCTTAAATGAAGTTTTGTAGGTATCAGGGCAGGGAGGGAGATGACCATTAACATGAAGGATCCATTCTCGTGTTAACTTTAAACCAAGACAATTATTGTAAATAAATGTTCATGTTATCACGATTACCACCATTATTATTATTATCTAAGTATTACTATATATTCATTATTATTATTACTATATTATTATCATCACCATCTGCTTGATTGTTACGGACACAAAGGATTTACCTTCCGTTGTTAATGCGAATGTGCTGCTGATGGGTGACGCTGATTCACGTGAAACAACCAGATTAAACCAGAATTGGTTGTTTATCGTGGCTGAGGAGTACCAGAGCAAAGCACGCCTTTTAAAATGAATGGAGGATGATGTATGAAAACACACATACAGACAGACACACACAGAGGGTAGTATCACCATTATCCAAGTTCCGGATTCTGAGGTATCAGTTAATTTTTCATCCAACTCCGGGATAAGTGTACGTATCCAGTTGTATTATTAGTCTGTAATGTCGTCGCTAGTGTAAACGAGCCAAATAGTTGCATTCTCACCTGGTTAAGGATATAAAGTAAGAACCTCAGGTAACTCACCTTTGTATAGTTGCTAAAGTGAGGAAGAGTAATTACGTTAAAACCCTTTTGGAAATAGATTAAAGAACTGTACTCGGGAATACAAGTGTGAGTACAAATAGAAGCCACATTACCAGTTCGGAGGAAATTTTAATGTACTAATATTTCACCACCCCAGTCCCTTGACACAACCTCAGGGCACAATGGGGGTGGGGTAAGAGTTGTGTTAAGGGAGGAGAACTAACCGCCATGTATATGCAGGTAGGTAGGTTCACATGCTCTCCCCAGCCCCTTGCCCGCCCATCTTAACCTTTGCTCTTTAAACTAGTGCCTTTCTTGCACCACGCCTCTATTATATGAAGTCTTTCCAGCACCACACCTCTCTTACACGAAGTCTTTCCAAGACTACACCTTTCGACACTAGTCCCTGAGCCACGGTGCTTAATGTCACCAAATCCCACGGGGAGAGCAAGCTCGATGGGTGACAGTGAGTGTGAGGGTTAAGCATAGGTGGATAGGTAGAACTGAACATCAGTATGAACAATAGTGCCTAAAAAATAAACCAGGGTGGATAGGCGGTGCAGGTAGGGGGGGGGGGCCAACAAGGAAGATTGCAGAATTGAGAGGAGAGTGGACAGAGATGGATATTTGTGCACAAGAACGTAAATGTATGACAATATAGGGTTCGTGATCACTCTGGATGCTGTAAGAATGGATCTAACTAATAAGTATGGATAGCAGTGAGGGGGAAAGCAGAAGTGACTTGGGCTAAGGATGGATTATACAGTAGAGTAGCCATATATAAACAAAATCATCTAGCAAACACGCGCCACAATGACCACTTACATGAAACATTGGTACTGTAAGTAACTTTCACTAGTCAGATAATATTACGGTAGTGAAGCATCCATACAAATGTAGAGACAAAAATACGTTGGTGCAGTAATCACAATTTGACATTGGTTCAACATCTGCAGGTATAAATTACTTTAGTACAACATCCAAACGTACAAAAAACATTGATCCAGCATCCAAACCTGGAGATATGGATAGAGTGGTGTGGCAGCCACAGGTGGAGGTAAGGACACCCTTGACAACCTAGCATCTCTCCTTCCACCCTCATAGCACCCACATCCTTCACGCTCGAGTAGGATGCCCCCCCCCCCCACCCCTCATGTTTAAGGGGACGGGGCTTTCACCCCTTCAAACTTATGGTGGACAGGACCCTCACCCCCTCACACTTGAGAGGGACCCTCAACCTACACGCTTGAAGGACAGCGAGGCACACGACGGAATATTTCCAGGTAGAGACTGTGTCCTTTCATCTGGAGTCGTTTGCTCCATTGAAATGTTATGAGAGCTGGGAGGGACGAAGGTGGGAGGAGCGTGAAGTGAAAGAGGAGAGCAGGGAAAAGGAAAGGAGAGGGGGAAAGGAAAGAAGGGGGGGTTATATAGGAGGAAGAGGGGAATGGAAAAAGAAAGGGGAAAGAAGAGAAGGAAAAAGAAGGAGAGAAGGGGAAAGAAGGTGAGAAAAGGGGAAAGATGGTGAGAAAAGGGACAAGGAAGGAAGAGAAGGGAGAGACAAGAAAGAGGGGGGAGGGGAACAGTAAGTGACGAGGGGAGAGGAGACAAAGAAGTTTAACCGTGGGAGGGTTAGAGAGTAGGGATGTGGAGGTCAGGAAAAGAAAGAAAATAAAAGGGTAGGAGAGAAGTGAGAGCAGGGTAAGGCACAGCGTGGGATGATCCCTTCACTTATTCACCAGGTGACCCGCTGCCACGACGCGAGGCACCTCCCATGACCCTCTCAACACTCAGGCGTCGAATAAAGTTTCAAGGTCCTGCGTCTCAACATTCAGAAAGCACCAAATAACCTTCGATTTATGTCTGTAAAATCAATCACCTCAACCAAGCAAACATTAATCTCTATGAAGCATAACATTCACTTCGACCAAGCAAACATTCATCTCCATCAAACAAACATTCACTTCGATCAAACTGCCTTTCAGTTTATCGAATGGTTTGCTAAAATATGTTACGATGGAAGACGATTTTTGCTTCAAACATGCTGGATGCTTTATGTAAACACTGTACTCAATATTGTACCTGCTGCTCACACGGGGTCCACCGACACTTGCAACAGCCGACACAAAACTTTCAAAACAATATACTGTATTTACAAACATTTTTTCCTCTCCCAAACATGCATTAATCGTGTCTCTTTACCAGGAGAACTAATCAATTTTATTATCAATCACTAACAATTTCTGAATGATTTTCGTTTCCACATTTAATTAGACTTTTCAGTGAGCGTATCACCTCATACATGCGTTTATCTATTCTATTGACGAGCTGCTGCAGTATGTGGTATTGACAACGTCTACTATATCAGATAAGTAGCAGCTCATATCAACGCTTAGCTCTTAAAAGTTTCAGCAGTATGTGGTATACGCAACGCCTATAGTGTATTATGCAAGTCTCATATCCAGCAGTATGTTCAATTGAGAGAGAGAGAGAGAGAGAGAGAGAGAGAGAGATATGAACACCCCCCTTCTCTCCTCCACCCTTCTGTCACATCCACATCCAGGAACACCTCCCCCCACCATAATCCATTGCCATAGATTTTCCACTTAGGTTACGCATCATCTTCCACACAATATACAAACGCGTTTTACCCTCACTAGTCGCCAACTTTAAGAGGGTTTTTCTTCGGTTTACTCATCTTGTAACAGTGATGTGCATCTTATACACAGTGAGGGAATGTAAACTATACACACAAGTATACAGTATGAAGACGCAGGTATGTTGGTGCGTTGTGTGTATACTGTATGTGTAAATGTGGGTATCAAAGTGCATATGGAAATGTATAGGTAAGTATGGATGTGTACGATATATGAGTATACTGTATATAAGAACATAAGGAGTCTGCAATAGGCCGGTTGACCTGTGCATGGCAGCTCCTGTCGAGAGTTACTACCACTCTCTATCATCCATGAATCTATCTAGCCTCCTTTTAAAACTTTCCAGCGTTCCAGCGCTCACTACAAAGTTGCTAAGCTTGTTCCACTCGTCCACCACCCTATTTGTAAACCAGTTCCTTCCTATCTCCCTCCTAAACCTAAACTTATCCAGCTTAAATCCGTTGCTACGAGTCCTATAGTGCTCGGATATTATAAGAACTTTATCTATATCCCCTTTACTGATTCCTCTCACCCACTTAAATACTTCTATCATATCTCCCCGCACTCTTCGTCTTTCTAGTGAATGCAAGTTTAGTTTCTTTAACCTATCTTGATATGGTAGGTTTCTAAGTCCCAGAATCATTTTCGTCATTCTTCGCTGCACCAACTCTAGTGAATTGATATCCATTCTATAATAAGGGCACCAGAACTGAACCACATAATCGAGGTGCGGCCTGACTAGCGCAAGATATAGTTGCAATAAGACCTCTGCACTCTTATTACTTACACTTCTAGATATAAAACCTAATACTCTGCTTGCCTTATTTTGAACATTAACGCACTGTTTTCTAGGCCGTAGGTCCGGGCTTACAAGTACCCCTAAGTCTCTTTCACAAGTCGACTTCTCTAGGTTGTTGTTAAGGCTGTATACACTGACAGTATTTGTTCTTCCAATATTAAGTACGCTGCACTTGCTGGTGTTGAATTTCATTTGCCATTTTTCAGACCACCCCTGCAGTTTATTTAAATCCTCCTGTAGTGCATTTGTATCCTGCCCTGAATTAATCTGCCGCCCTATTTTGGTGTCATCCGCAAACTTGCTTATGTCACTGCTGATCCCAGTATCAAGATCGTTTATGTAGATTATGAACAAGAGTGAGACCAGTACTGACCCCTGGGGAACCCCACTGGTTACACAGCCCCACTCAGATTTAACACCATCTACGCTGACCCTCTGCGTTCTATCGGTGAGCCATGATTTTATCCAATTTAAAACTTCCCCTCGATAACATGAGCCTTAACTTTTCTCAGACGTCTCTGATGTGGTACTCTGTCAAATGCATATAAAATTTAAACTATTTATGCTTGCCTTTTTACCTTTATTTATGTAAATATTTAAAACTCCGTCTCCCTCTCTCTCTCTCGTGTGTGTGTGTAATGTACGCTAAGCCAATCTCCTCACGTGTTCTGGGAGCTCTCTTAATTGTGGTAATTTACCAGCAAGGTAATCAACAACAGGTGACCGCACCCTGAATATACACACGCAAGCACACGCACACACGCGCACACACTAATGACCTCAATGCCATATCCTGACCACTGGGGTTAGTTATACATACCCTTTGTGGCCTCTACTTTGTAATCCTTTTGCGCTACCGCTCACAGGATGAGTATGGGGGTGCACATTAAACTAGCCGCTGGGGGGGGGGGAGATGCATCAATGGTAGGGTGTACAGGATACAGTAATAGGGTGGTAGGGAACGGGGAAGGAGGTGTATCAGTGCATGGCAGGGAGGGAGGGAGGGAGCTTATCAATAGCATGAGACACGATAGTGAGGATATGGAGGTATGTGTGTCTGTGACCGGTTAAAAGGGCCCAGTTCCAAGGGGTCTCAGTCCCATTGGGCGACATGGGCCCCAAGCATATTGGTCCTCGGTCCTAATGGTTAGTCAATTAAGGTTGTGACCTCCTCGGGCCGTGGTCATTTCAACCATACACCTGACCAGTGTCAAACTTGTGCAATAAATATGTACTATAGTAACGTACAATGATCCCGAGTAGTGCTTGTGTGTTCCGTGTATAATACAGACTTCTGTACCCGTACTGTACTTGCATCTCTACCAGTACTGTTTCTGAACTGATAACTCGCATTCACGTAGTGTGTGGCTTGTTATTTTGGAATCTTTGTAACTGTACCTACAATTGTGTGCGTGTGTGTATATATAGATATATACCTGTCACTTGTATTTCTGAATTAATGAGATAAAATACATTCATTAGATTGGATCAAGTACACTTCATATCACTCCAGCTCGTCTTAAATTCTCAAGATACACCATTGTATTAAAGTTCCCAAAATAGACACACTCAAAGTTCCCTAAATATACACTGTATCAAAGTTCCCTAAATATACACTGTATAAAAGTTCCCAAAAGATACATTGTATCAAAGTTCCTCAACATACACAGGGTCAAAGTTCCCTAAACATACACAGGAACATCCACACTTGATATCACCCCGCAACTCGTCTAAAATTCCCCCTAAACAAGGAAAGGTACACAGTGCACGAACAGCAGTTACAAACACGCACACAAGTTCCCTGCCTGGGGGACAGGCATGCCAACTTTCAGAGCTTAATGAGCATAGTTACCGACTGCACAGGAACCGGGTTATAAAAACTGGACTTTCAAATCTTAATGAGCAATAGTTAACAGAAGACATGCGAAATGACCTTATTAACTGGTCAACTTACACAGCTTAATAAACCTAATTACAAACTGCATGATAACTATCCCTCCTCTTTTTGGGTCTAAACACTGTACTTAGACAACAAGGACAAAAGTGCTTACACATGAACCACGAACATTCTAGAGGAATGAACATTGAGAACACACTATAGTAACTCACTGAACCTCCACAACATACAAAAAAATATTACACGAAAAAAAAAATACAAACTGAACTTGTAGATCTATAACAATAATTACAGGTACACAATAATTACAGGTACATAATAAAAATTACAGGTACACATGATAATAATCACAGGTACACATGATAATAATCAAAGATATGCATGATAATATTAATTGCAGGTACACACAATTAATCTTGTATTAATCAATCTTTCAGAAACTATTAAGCAAGATTCGAGACAAAACAAAATCCATCTAAAACCGCACAACTTTAAACAAAACAAATTGCTAACAGCTCGGGAATTACTCTTTACCACAGATCTTTAAACACAGCAAGAAAAAAAATACCCGGTACAAGAGCTTTCGGTAAAACTGAACTTTGAGAGCGAGAGACACAAGTTACCGCCTACAGTATTGGAAGTCCAATACTAATATTTCTTTGTTGAACATGAATTGACAGATGACACGTTATTGACTTTACAAAAAAAAAAATTAAACTTTCAGAAATTAATAAATATCACTCCAGACAATACAAGATCCTACAAAAGTATTATTTTTAGAGAAAGTAAAGCTCATCCTTACAGATATTACACAATATTGGATCACCTTTAAAAAATATTGAACTCGTTGAAGTTAATTATCATACAAATAATACGACTATTTTAATAAGAAATAAATAACTTTCATAATTTACAGCAATTAGGAACCTGACAAAATCTGATTGACCTAACGAACAGTTATAAATCACACTATTTTAAATAATAAATGCCACGGGGGGGGGGGGGGGGGGGAGACGAGTCAAGTGCCGTTGTCAAAAGTTTATTCACCTAGGCACCACCACCACCCCGTCCTCTCGTAGGTCACGCTTGGGTGTACGAAATTCCATTGAAAATTGTTGGGCCAGTTGATTACACACCGATTGGGTGCCTGGGCATGACTGTCTAAAATGAGAGGCATAGGTTAACATAGGAAAAACCCACACGTGTTTTGTGTGTGTGTGTGTAAGAGAGAGGTGGTAAACAACACACTAGCTAGCCCATTCAAGGACAAGGACAACGTGGGGTAATAACCAAAGTCCCCCCCCCTCCACACACAAACCGACCAACAAGCCAAGCAGCGGCCGTGTTCAAGTGTGCTATAATCCAGCTATAACGTGCTATAATCCCGCGGCAATTGGTGTAACAAGGCTAGCTATAAAGGTGTGCGTGGGAAGGGTAATTACCTAAGTGTAATTTACCTAAAGCACGAGAGAGCACATGAGAGTGGCACCCCTGGGAGCACACACATAGGAGTCTACACCCCCTCCCTCCCTCCCTCCCTCCCTCCCTCCAGTGCCTTGAAAACTACACCAGAACCACAAATTAGCCAGGCCAGGGTAAACACACCTTGCGAGGAGGGGAGAGGTAAGGATAGTATGGGAGAGGAAGGTAGGAAAGGGATAGGGAGGGAAGACAGGAGGGGGAAGGGGAGAAGTTGAAAGTTAAAACTGGCAAAGTGAAATGTAAGGAGACAAGAGAACCCAGACTATTGCGTTAAACCAGGAAAAACAACAACACAATTTTAACCCCCATTCAGATCTCTGTCTATGAAAACCTAATGGTTCAGATTTCATGCCGATACGTTGGAGCAAAACTGACAGAAGTACACTACCATTACAGAAACTTGTCACAACAGCATTACAGGCAATCTGCACTTTAATTTGCAAGAAAAAAAATTACAGGTACAAGGAGAATAATGTCCACTTAAAAACACCACTTCCTCGTACACGTAATTTTATATGAATACAAAAAATACAAACGTGGGAACATGTGCAGAAAGCTTCCCCCTTAAATGTACACAAGAAATGTTACAGGTACAAATGTAATTAATACAAAAACATTTCAGGTAGAATTACAAATACAGGTAACGGTTATAAAACATTACTGGTAAATATCCAAGTAGGTTAATTTCCACTAGAGTTCCGTGTAAGTTAATAAGAGTATATTATTAAAGACGTAAAACAATTGGCTTTAAATTACCATTATAACTCCTGGTACAGTCTTGACCCTTACTCTTGGCCACTGTCGTTCCTTTTCCAGCAGTTATATCTTTACATACATTAAATTCAGCATTAAAGTGAGCCAGAACTGGGTACCCCTACCAGTTATATATGAACTTATTTGCGAGAAATCGAAGTTAATCGAACATTATGTATGAACCAATGGGCTGCCAAAGGGGAGGGGCTTGTACCGCCAGAAAAAAAAAATAAAATCAATAAAATAAACAAATAAAAAAGTATCATATGGCATCGAAGACTTAAAATGTTATCATCCTTCACCAGTGGGAATACGGAATATTTTATTTTTTTATTCAGGACGTTGGATTCCCTTAACACGGAGTGGACCCCCCCCCCACCTCCTCCCTCCCTCTCGCCTCGTATTAATCAGTTCTTGCGAGGACCATAACATCAGTCTTCCTACGTGTTGTGTGAAGCAACAAGAGTTTAATATCGAGGGACTTGCGGTAGATGGGGAGTATCATAAGGTGAACAGATCAATTACAGAAGTATGATTGAATGGATGACAGCGTAGGAAGATTGTCTGCACTTATTGAGTGTTTAAGAAAAATAATGGTGGTGGTGGAGTTGGTGGTGGTGGAGTTGGTGGTGGTAGAGTTGGTGGTGGTAGAGTTGGTGGTGGTAGAGTTGGTGGTGGTGGTGGTAGAGTTGGTGGAGTTGGTGGTGAGTTAGTCGAGTTGGTGGTGGTGTTGTTATTGTTGGTGGAGTTGTTATTGTTGGTGGTGGAGTTGTTGTTATTGTTGGTGGTGGAGTTGTTATTGTTGGTGGAGTTGTTGTTATTGTTGGTGGTGGAGTTGTTATTGTTGGTGGAGTTGTTATTGTTGCTGGAGTTGTTATTGTTGGTGGTGGAGTTGTTTATTGTTGGTGGAGTTGTTATTGTTGGTGGTTGTTGTGGTGTTGTTATTGTTGGTGGTGGTTGGTGTTTGTTATTGTTGGTGGTGGATTGTGGTGGTGGTGGTGTTGTTATTGTTGGTGGTGGAGTTGTTATTGTTGGTGGAGTTGTTATTGTTGGTGGTTGGTGGTGGTGTTGTTATTGTTGGTGGTGGTGGTGATATTGTTGGTGGTGGTGGTGTTGTTATTGTTGGTGGTGGTGGTGTTGTTATTGTTGGTGGTGGTGGAGTTGTTATTGTTGGTGGTGGTGGAGTTGTTATTGTTGGTGGAGTTGTTATTGTGGTGGTGGTGGTGTTGTTATTGTTGGTGGTGGTGTTGTTGTTATTGTTGGTGGTGGTGGAGTTGTTATTGTTGGTGGACTTGTTATTGTTGGTGGTGGAGTTGTAATTGTTGGTGGTGGTGGAGTTGTTATTGTTGGTGGAGTTGTTGTTGGTGGTGGAGTTGTTGGTGGTGGAGTTGTTGTTGTTGGTGGTGTTGTTGTTGTTATTGGTGGAGTTGTTGTTGTTGGTGGTGGTGGAGTTATTATTGTTGGTGGGTGGAGTTGTTGTTGGTGGTGGTGGAGTTGTTGTTGGTGGTGGAGTTGTTGGTGGTGTTGTTGTTGTTGTTGGTGGTGGAGTTGTTGTGTTGTGGTGATATTGTTGGTGGTGGAGTTGTTGGTGTTGTTGTTGGTGTTGTTGTTGGTGGTGTTATGGTGTTGCTGTTGTTGTGGTGGTGGAGTTGTTGCTGGTGGTGGTGGAGTTGTTGTTGGTGGTGGAGTTGTTGTTGGTGGTGGAGTTGCTGTTGTTGGTGGTGGAGTTATTGTTGGTGGTGGTGGAGTTGTTATTGCTGTGGAGTTGTTATTGTTGGTGGAGCTGTTGTTGGTGGTGTTGTTGTTGAAGGTGGAGTTGTTGTTGGTGGTGGAGTTGTTGTTGTTGGTGGTGGAGTTGTTGGTGGTGGTGGAGTTGTTGGTGGTGGTGGAGTTGTTGGTGGTGGTGGAGTTGTTGGTGGTGGTGGAGTTGTTGGTGGTGGTGGATGTTGGTGGTGGTGGAGTTGTTGGTGGTTGTTGGTGGTGGTGAGTTGTTGTTGTGGTGGTGGAGTTGGTTGTTTGGTGGTGGAGTTGTTGTTGTTGTGCTGGTGGTGGATGTTGTTGGTGGTGGAGTTGTTGGTGGTGGTGGAGTTGTTGGTGGTGGTGGAGTTGTTGGTGGTGGTGGAGTTGTTGGTGGTGGTGGAGTTGTTGCTGGTGGTGGAGTTGTTGTTGGTGGAGTTGTTGTTGTGGTGGTGGAGTTGTTGTGGAGTTGTTGTTGTTGGTGGTGGAGTTGTTGTTGTTGGTGGTGGAGTTGTTGTTGGTGGTGGAGTTGTTATTGTTGTCGGTGGTGGAGTTGTTGTTGTGGTGGAGTTGTTGTCGGTGGTGGAGTTGTTGTTGTCGGTGGTGGAGTTGTTGTCGGTGGTGGAGTTGTTGTCGGTGAGGAGTTGTTGGTGGTGGTGGTGTTGTTGTTGGTGGTGGTGTTGTTGTTGTTGGTGGTGGTGGAGTTGTTGTTGGTGGTGGTGGAGTTGGTGGTTGTTGTTGGTGGTGGTGGAGTTGTTGTTGGTGGTGGTGGAGTTGTTGGTGGTGGTGAGTTGTTGTTGGTGGTGGTGGAGTTGTTGTTGGTGGTGGTGGAGTTGTTGGTGGTGGTGGAGTTGTTGTTGGTGGTGGTGGAGTTGTTGTTGGTGGTGGTGGAGTTGTTGTTGGTGGTGGTGGCGGAGTTGTTGTTGGTGGAGTTGTTGTTGGTGGAGTTGTTGTTGGTGGTGGTGGAGTTGGTGGTGGGTGACAAAACTCGTGGCACTATTTCTGGTACAAATTCAACTCGGGATGGATTATTTGTTCCTGAGTGATAACATGACTAATCACTATAAAATTTTTCAGCGTCGTGGTGTGAACTTGATTACCACAGCCTAAGGTCTCGCCTGACATTTAACATTACCAAGTATATGTATACAGTATATTACTCTATTCTGTATCTCACTAACCTTTGAATCACAAAATGCGAAAATAGAAACATTACGAACACAATACAAACATGAGGAAACACAGCTGTATCCTTCTTTGCTTTAGTTCTCTCGTCGTTGGGACTACGAATCCTAACATTACAATCAGACAACCACTTCTCAATTACTCGTAGCAAAGATCACGATGCCAGGTGACTTCTTCAACAACTTTTATATAAAAATATTCAAACATGGTCCAAGATTACCTGTGGGATGCTCACCTACCCAACCTTAAAATTAAGTTGACCTGGACACCCACCCCATCGTATTTTATAATTAAGAGAGTGACTAAAAATAACTGTTTCCAGATTGTGTTAATTCATCTCAGAAACTAACTTATTATCGCCTATCCTGTATTACTGTTTCTAGTTTCAACTCAAATGTCCTGGACACCAAACTTAAAGTCTTAATTCAATAAACGTGAAAACAGAAACTACAAAATATCAAATAAAATGGCTTGAACACCCAAGCTTTAAGCTACAGCCTAAATGACCTGGACACCTAACTCACAAAGTTTCAAAATATATGGGCTGGAATCCCAAAGTTTCAAATTACATGACCTGGAAACCCAATTTACAAAGTTCCAAATTCAATGACCTGGACAGTCAACCAATAATTAAACAGACGCCTGTAAACGACGTACTCGGGTGTGTTATAAAAAGGGTGAGCATGGGTGAGGTGGAAGGCAGGACCCGTGACACCCTTGAACAAATGGTAGCGTGGAGACCCTTAATGAAACTGCCCGTTATATGTCGCTCCTTCCAGCACATCACGCCCTACCTTCCTCCCCTCGCCTCTCCTGTACTAACTGAGAGAGAGAGAGAGAGAGAGAGAGAGAGAGAGAGAGAGAGAGATACCAACACGACCACCAGGCACTATCTATCTGTCCAGTCAAACCAATATACCAAACTCATAACCCGACTCCATACTACTCATCACGCCCATACAACCAAAACAACTAATTTATTCCTCCCTCGCTAAAATAAAGAAGCATTTACCAGTCTAAGAGCGGATTTAAAGTCACACCGAGAGGAGTGAACCTGATCCAGACTTTATTGAGTCACTTTAGGTATTGAGGAGTGACCGGGCAGGCGATGATGATATCAAGGTTGCAAGTTTATGTGAGGTTTTGAGATGAGGAACTGAGGGTGGAGGCTGTGGTGACTCATGGAGGGTGATGAGGGGGTGGTGGGTGGGTGGGTGGGTGGGTGGGTGGGTGGGTGGGGTGTGCGTGGGTGGCTGGCTGAAATGAAGGAAAAGCGAGGAGGAAGAGATGAATGACACACGGAGGGAAAGGGAAATGAGAGAGGGAAGGAGGGTGATTGCAACTGTAACAATCCTCCGAGTGATAAGCTGCACGATCTAACCATATACACACACACACAGAAACGCCCCCCCACACACACACACAGAACACCCCCCAACACACACACAGAAACACTTCACCCACACACACACACACAGAAACACCCCCCACCCACACACACCCACACACACATCATTCCCAGTAGCCAACCGGATCAATATTTTTAAGGATTTTTTTTTCACCTTAAAAAAAGAATAAAATATACAACTAGTTGAACTATAGTATCAGCGCCATCTTGACATCATTCTCTCGCATCCACACAGGGGATGGAGCGGGGTATGTATGTGTGTGTGTGTGTGTGTGTGTGTGTGTGTGTGTGTGTGTGTCGACGCTCTGGAGCATGTGGTGGTGGTGGTGACAGCAGGTCAAGGCAGATGGTGGCGGTAGGAGGTCAAAGGAGGTGGTGGCGGCAACGACGGTTTAGGATGTAAATGTTGGTGGTGGTGGTGGCAGGAAGTCAAGGCCAGGTGGTGGTGGTGGCAGGAGGTCAAGGCCAGGTGGTGGTGGTGGCAGGAGGTCAAGGCCAGGTGGTGGTGGCAGGAGGTCAAGGCAAGTGGTGCAGATGGCAGAGCACCAGCAACCTTGGACCCCTGGAAAATTCAGTAACGTGGCTTCATGAAAGATGCAGAAGGCGGTGGCGGAAGCTGACCGGGGAGAGGGAGGGGGGGGCAGCTGTCAGGGGTGAGGGTGCCGGCGAGGAGGAAGTGGAAGAGAAGGAAGAAGAAAAAGAAGAATGGG
This sequence comes from Homarus americanus, assembly GCF_018991925.1. Taxonomy (NCBI): domain Eukaryota; kingdom Metazoa; phylum Arthropoda; class Malacostraca; order Decapoda; family Nephropidae; genus Homarus; species Homarus americanus. The sequence goes on from NW_024713129.1 coordinate 19,129,574, forward strand.
GAGAAGAAGAAGGGGAAGCATAGGAGGAGATAGTGAAAGAGAAGGATTTGGAGGAGGAGAAAAGGAAAAGGAAAAAAAAAGAAGAAAGTGAAAGAGGAGGGGGATGTGAAGAAAATGAAGTTGGGGAAAAGCATGAAAGAGTGGATAGAACTAAGAGACGATGAGGAGAGGGAATGGTGGAAGAGGAGTGAGGAGGAATGAAACGGAGAAATAAAATGGAAATCTAGAGAGAGAGTTATTCCACACCCCTTAGTTACGGTTGAGCTTCGGTGTAATTTTAAAGTAATTTTCAGCCGCCATTTCACGGAGTCTCTTAGTGTAATTCTGACGTCATGCTTAGTCACCATTAAGTCGCCGCTTAACTCAGACCGAGGTAAACTATCATTAAATCCACATTAAAGGGTTAAATAACATACGAATCTTTGGGGGAGATACTCTGGTCCACGTCCCTAAGTGATGCAGGTGCACTCTCAACTCACTTCTCTTGGCCTAATAAAGCAAACTTCCCCTCCCCTCTAACACTCTCCCAGCTTGGCAGAGTCGCTATAGTCTTCTCCTCTCAGTAAGATGAGTTCCTCTATGTACTGAAAATGACCTTATGCTAAAAAAAAAACTGTAAATTATTGAAAATGAGCAAAATTTAGACGACACAAGCTACAGAAATAAGACTTCACACAAAATTAAAACCTACTGCAATTCAGACGAAACTTACTGAAAGGTATAATAATCAACACAACATAACTAATAGAAACTGAACGAAAACCAAAAGCAAAACATCTTAATTCAACGGCGAAGAGAGATTTCAGACCAGTGGCGTAGCCGAATCTATCCACCAAGGCTGAAGGCGTCCTCTTACCAAGGATTAAGGCAGGAGATTTCGAAATGGTGGAGGTTATGTGATATAGGAAAAGATACCACGGCCAGGGTTGCACACGCACACGCGCGCACACGCGCACACACACACACACACACACTGCTGCTCCGAGGTATATATTAATTTGGGCAAGGAAAAGTTCTGCAAGATGAGATACTGATGACCCAGGCACGACCCTCCCAGTCGCCGTGGTAGGCTGGTGATGTCAAGTGATGGTAGTATATACTTAGTGAGACCAGTGACTGTGAGTATCTATAGAACAAAGTTGTCATTGCTGAGTGTCTTGATGGATTTATTCTGCACTAATCAAGGAGGTTAAGTGACTCAACGACATACCCAGCCGACAGAGGACAGCAATATTCCACCCGGCTAACAGGTGATCATCAGTTAAGTAGGGCCTAGCTCTGAACGCGACCCCACATTTCAAAAGCTGTAACCCATTGAAACGTATTACTCTGATATTTCTGTATCTGGCTCTGTTACAGTTGCTTCTGAATTAAATAATACAAAAATTCAGGAGCAATTGACCAAACTGCCTTGTAGAACACGAGTGACCACTTGACCGATCAGCGCTGACCCACGGCAGTGAGGTAAATACGGCAATACGGCAATTGTGACCTGGTGAACCCGGGACACGTTCAAGCGTGTTAACATTAACATCCAATAAACGGACAGCTCCCGGGGACCGCCCCCTCACACTCTAACAAGTCACGTTAACCTATTATTCACCACACTGACCCGTTTCATGGAGGTGGGATGGGGGGTGAAGAAAGGAGAAGTTGGGGTATAAAAGGCCAAGAAGACGATAGGGAATAAGGGAAGATGGTTTCAGACGAAGGAGGGAAGTGAGATGAGAGGACACGAGGATAACAACTGAGAAAAATGAATTCTAGAAAAGAAAGAGAGCAGCAGCAGGAGGAGGAGGATGGGTGGGTGGGTGGGGGGCCAAGAGAACAGACGGATTACAGAGGATGAGAAAAGGGAGCTTTTCACGAGGAGGGGATGAGAGAAGATGGGAAGACACGAGGATACGAGAAAGGAGTTAGTACAGTGAGAGAGGAGAGTGAGGAGGGATGAGAGAGGAGAGTGAGGAGGGATGAGAGAGGAGAGTGAGGAGGGATGAGAGAGGAGAGTGAGGAGGGATGAGAGAGGAGAGTGAGGAGGGATGAGAGAGGAGAGTGAGGAGGGATGAGAGAGGAGAGTGAGGAGGGATGAGAGAGGAGAGTGAGGAGGGATAAGAGAGGAGATTGCAAAGGAAACAAACATAGGTGGTGATGAAAGGAATCAAAAGTACATAAGTGATAAGAAACTGATGATACGGGTTAAGGTAGAGGTGAGAGGAAGGGGGGGTTGAGGGGTTGAGGTAAGGTGTAACAGGTGCGGTATAAGTAGGTCCGTGGCGTTGGATTTAAAGAAAGGGATAGGGAGGTTAGGAAAGGGATGTGAAGAGGGGGAAGAAGAGAGAAAGGGAGGACACGAGGTCAAAAGAAAATGAATTTACAATGCCTGAGAAGGAACAGAGGCTTAACCCACCTCCTCAGAAGGTTGGCGCTTTTAACTTTTCAAAACATCTTCCTGCCCTACAAGTATCAGGAGACCTTGTGACCGCGGGTTTTTTTTTTTTGTCGAGTAAATGAACTAGATGCGGGAGTCTTAAGGCCAAAACCCACGGTCAAAGGAAGACACTAGTAAGATGAGTTTTTTCAAGTATTTAAAAGGCACGAGGAAGAAACAAAGTGAAACACTTCTAACACAGCTGTTTCTTAGTGAAACTTTACTATACTAAACCATTTAAGGTCGAAAAGTGCAAAAACAACACGCAATATACCCGGTAGTTCAGTCTTCTCAAGTATCAGACCATTGTAAAAAATTTGGTTATGTTTGGACAGAGAACTTTTCTTTGGGTGATATAACCGGGAACACATCCATACATCAACAAGTGTGGCCATCGGACTAACAGTTGAACTCTGTCTTTAGTATAATGAGAGGTTAGGTTAGGTTAGGTTAGATAAGGGAGTTAAAGGAGCTTAGAAATGGTAAGTACTTCATTAACCTTCAGTTTGCAACTAATATGAGAGTTGAACTGTAACTGAGCACACCTGCTGCACCCTGGGACTCCCTCCCCGGTATGGTGATTACCAAAGTCTGCTTCAAATCCTACGTTTATAAGTAAAGAATAATAATACATTTGTAATATATACCAACGTTTTACCACGATGAACCTAAACAACTGGAGCTTGAGATAGTAAAATTATATATATATATATATATATATATATATATATATATATATATATATATATATATATATATATATATATATATATATATATATATATATATAACCTGCCTTCACACTCCCGCAGCTGACGTCACCAGTGTCATACTTAAAACTACAGAAAGAATTACAAAAAACACGACGCCCAGTAACTTAGGCAACAAACACCATTATTTAAGCGGCAGTTTCATCGGAAATGCTTGGCGTTACGTCATCAGTCTCCCAGGTATCTTACACAATCTTATATTCCGTAATTAAAATTGTGAAAAAGTGGTTGAGAGTTCATGATATTTTGGCGTCAAATAATGAGCTTAACAGTCACTTAAAAAACATCCTTTTTCTAGGGAGTTATCCTGTTACTTTACTACAACACAGTGAAGCAAAACTTCCCAAACACAGAAACTAATTGTGGTCACCGGAAGAGAGAAACAGGAAGACTCCGTTTTCCTTCAGGTATTAATGAAGGGGGGGGGGAGGGGGGTAGAGGAGCTAAGCGATGAGTCGATAAGTCAATTCAGTTCTTGTTGTTTGTATGAATTTGACCTTTGCTTCCTTTCCGCACGGGTTTATACGGACGCTTCTAGAGTCTACTATAGGAACACCACTCCTCTACTACTACCTACTACTGTAAGCTGGTAAGGGACGACGTGATGAGCTATGGCGAGGTGTCTCATCTCTCCCTTACTATTCCAGGACTGGTAAAGCGGTGGCCGGACGACATAACTACACCACCAATCAATCTAGTTCCCCACCGAGCTAACTGTCCACTTAACAAAATCCCTTATTATCTTTCCTCAATAAAATATTCCTCTAAAAGTATTTCTCATGGGATAAAATCTCACCAGAAATATTCCCTCAGGTAAATGGAAACAAGTAAGCAAGCTAATTCAATCAACCATACACCAATGAAGCTAAATATGTAAGTACAGCTAAGTGTGTCGAAAGATATTTAAATAGGCAGCAGTGTGGCTAGTTATGCAACACGGCAGCTAACTATGTTAACCATGTAACTAAAAATAAAAAATGTAGCTTAGTACACACCTATACACATAACAAAAGTATACAGACCATTGCAGCTAAGTATAACAAATACAGATCAATACAGCTAAGTATGAAGGACCAATACAGCTAAGTATGAAGGACCAATACAGCTAAGTGTGAGGACCAATGGAGTTATGTATGAAAACCAGTGAAGTAAAATACGGACCAAGGTAACTCAATAACCTCCTTCCCATCATCCCACTCCTATTCCTGGATTCGTCTCTCTCTCTCTCTCTCTCTCTCTCTCTCTGGTCTTGGTACTCTACACTGTTCCCTGTTTACAGTCCCCTGTCCCTAGCCCTGATCCCCAAAGGTCAGACATCATTAGAGGAAGCGTCATCACCATCCTACTGTTACTGTGTCCACCCGTGGCCTTGTGACCTCTCATATCCTGGCCCTGAGTCCTGGCCCTGATCCCTGACTATGAGCCGTGCGCGTGGCCCTGGACGTGATGTTGGTATTGGTGGTGCGGAGAGCGAGGCCGCCCCAGGCTCTCCACCTTACTACTACTTCATATTGATCCTTCACGCCACCACACCGCCACCCCTGCTCCAGACACGCACGCAAACACTCGTATATGGACGCACGCATCCACACACGCATGCACAGACGCAAACACGATGATTGTACGCATCCACACCATTGCACATACACATACAAACGTGCACGGAAGTGTGCATCCTCACAAGACAGCACGGTCGCCCACATCCAAGCAAGCATAAATGAATAAACATACGTTTTCAAGCAGGCAAAAACATATACACAGACAAACATCAAAGCTAGTAAAACCACATCCAAACGTATACGCACGCAAGCACGCACGAAGCCAAGCTGACAACGACGCACATATACGCAAGTACACCTAAGAAAATGGTTTCCATATGGTTGAACTAAAACGGTTTTTACAATACAGATAATTCGGTCACCAAAGGCAGTAGTATGCACCAACATGAACAATTTTTATTATACAAACACCAGTGGTTGCTACCTTCTGTACACACAAACCAAGATGACTTTCTTGAAGGTATAGTGTTGGTAGAGAAGCCGAAGCTATTTCAGCTCCGCCGATATCATCACTGGACGAATACCGGCACTTGCACTCGAATTCAAGCACGAAAAGCTTCACATTTCATTAAGCTCCCAGCCAATGGCGTCAATCAATCAATCAATCAATCATCAGGCCTTTGGGTGGGTGACCATGGTCTTCCATTCTAAAGGTTTTGGGACTGTCTTAACCAATCCTCCCAGACCTTGCATCCCTACGAAGACCCAACTTTTAATTTCATTCGAGCATCCTAGCCTCTACTCCAGGCCCTACTTCCAATAATTTACCCATTAATATCATTCTTAACAACCCTTAAACCCTGATTACCTGACTGAAGTATCTCATTTTCCTTATTTATTTACATATTTCCAGTATATACTCCCTTCGTTGCTCAAGAAGAAGACTTCATCAGTCATATATCAATTCAAATAGAAACTTCCAACCTCTCTCTCTCTGATGTCTGCTGAAAATGTCCACACGTATGACCAATAGACCACTACTGACCTCACACTACTTTAATAGCCAGTTCCCCAAGATATAATTACCGTCTTGTTTATATAAATAGATCCATAGGGTAAGTCAATGCTGCCTTGAACTATTATTGTTGTTTCACACCTTCCATCCCAACTTACGTTACTTCCCAAATACACAACTAAATTTTCTACCTGTTTATGTTCTGTGTTGGCTGTCATAATTATTTTGGGATTTATTTCTGATTCTACTGATCAGTTTTTGTAATACATCTTCCACATCTTCCCTATTTATATAAAGACAGTTATCATTCACATATCGAGTATTTAACGTAATTATATCATTTAGTATTTATTCATTTATCACTACATATAACTTATTTCATTTAAAGTTCACATTAGACATTATAGACCGTAGAGGAGAGGACGAAGCCGCGTGTAACCAAAACCCAATTAATAAGCCCGTTACTTCCTACCGCTAAAGCTTCCTGGTGCTATGAAGATATGACGGGTAGCTAATAACTGGCTTATTTACGAACACCAAAAAAAAAAAAAATCTGGCTTTATCTATTCCACAAGTGCCTGGCTTTATTCTGTGACATTAATTTATATATCTCGTCAAAATTATATATCGTTTAGCGTGAAGACGAATGAAAGCCTAAAAGAACGTCTTCCTGTATGATTTAAATCCCTTCTCCGTTATGTTAAGATAAGCAATGCAAACTGTGCCAAGTATTGTTGAACCATACACCGGAGAGAGAGAGAGAGAGAGAGAGAGAGAGAGAGAGAGAGAGAGAGAGAGAGAGAGAGAGAGAGAGAGAGAGAGAGAGAGTCTCGAAAAATAAAATAAAATATACATTAGGCTCACTAGTACCTTTTAACACAATCTTAAATTAGCCAGACACTTAAATTATATAAACGACAATTGAAAAAGGTCTTCCAGTCCTATACGGATGGGACGAGACAAACGGGGAAACAATAGCGAAATTAAACTGATAGCATAAACTTCATCTCCTATCTTTTAACTCCGTAGTTCCCAAAGTTTCTCCCATGATGCCTTCCTTTTGCTGTATAACAAACCCACACGTTCACCCACCAACCCACCCCCCCCCCTCCCCTCATTTTGTTTTTAATAAATTTTAACAACTTTTAATCAATTTCATACCTAGTACCCGTATTTATATTACTGGAATATAAAATTTTTTAGCTTCATCGAAAAATTTCTATTAAAAATATTATGTATGTTTTACCCCAAGGGAGGCACGCACCTCAGTTTTGGAACCACTGTTTTAACGAAACACAAAATCTACGAACTCCATTCCTCCGTACGTGTTATAAAGCAAACAAGCAATGTTACACTAAAAAAATATATAAATAACGAAACTTACATTATCAATATAAGTAATTTATTTTTCCGTGACTACCTTAATCACAATCTCAATTACTTAAATTAAATAAGTAAAGAGATTCATACAAACAATATATTAGAGAAACAAACAAGCAGGGAGAACTATATAGACTCCAAACCAGAAAAACCCACATTACAATGCTCCCCAAGAAAAAGAATTCCTCTTCAGTATTGTTGAATTAATCACGTGACCTAACGTCATTTCCCCTTTGACTGCTCTAGTTAAAAATGGACAACAATAATAACCCCCCCCCTCACTGGCAAAGGTCCTCCCATCTGACTCTAACCTCAATACACAATCATAACTCCAGCTACAAAAATCCTTCACAGGGGACGTATCATTTCCACGATTACATCAAATATCGACACAAAACACATTACCTCTGAGTGCCAAACAATTCACTTTTGTAATACTATGAACACTACAAGTCACACCCTGTATTAACACCCACACTTAGGTAATGGCTGCCATACACAGATCACGCACCGTAACTATCAGAGGTGATATTTGGCGTCGACAAAATTTCTACATCGAAAAAAGTTGTCGTAAATGATAAAGTAAGCCGCAAAAAGCTTATTATTTACCTCGAACTAGGACTACAACACAAGATATTCGTCACATAAACCTGCACACTTAACCTAACCTAACCTAACCTAACCTAACCTAACCAAACCTCAACTCTACATGTGATGGAGCGGACACAAATTACTGACAGACGGGACAACACTATTACTCTACACTAGGAATATACAACAGATAACTAATATCTTGCGTAAAAATGGGTATCTTGTTAGATGGGCCACAATATAATATAACGTAACCATTGGGATCTGACTCCATTAGGATTTGGGTTCATTAGGATTTGACCCCATTGGGATTTGACCTCGTTGGGATTTGGCCCCGTTGGGATTTACCTCCATTAGGATTTGGCTTCCATTAGGACTTGGGCCCCCATTCACCCAAGCACTTTTTATTACCCAGCTTCTACCTTCCTCAAGTATTTCTTAGCTAATCCCCAGTAATTTGCGAACCTATACACCTTACCTTCCAACTTGACCAATGACCAAGAAATTAATCAAGGCCCATCCTGAGACGTGTTCTGGCTGTTCTTACCAATACACCAAAACATTTTCCATCTCTCCGGGGAACCAGCTTTTAATTTCATCCATTCATCCGGTCTCTTGTCTTCAGCCAAGACTGTTTCTACCATTATTCTCTCATTTCTTTTCGTATTGTCTTCGTATCTCACTCCCTGTGTTATATAAACCTCCAGTACGTCTCTTGTTACTCCAGCCAGCCTCGGGACTTCAAATGCTCTTGTTACTGGCCCGGTTCGTCAGTCCACTGTTAAGAGACTATGCCCCTTAAAGGATCAATACGAAGCGAACGAAACTTAACGAAACTGGCTTGGTGTGTGTGAAGAGTTTCGTGAATTATAGAATATCGGGACGGGCGGACATAAGTCAGACTTGACTCATTACGTAAAGGAGGGGGAAAGGGTACTGGAGGTGGCACGCAATACCCACATCTATCTATCTATCTCTGTATAGTGATGTACTGTGTGGTGTGGTACACTGGTTTCAACCCCCCCACCCCCGGTGAGGAGGAGAGGCGTGAGATAAGACCACCTATGTTGGGAGAACAATACAGCTGTCTCCTTCCCTTGCCCCTTCCGTCCCCCTCTTCTCCACTTCCCCCACCTTCCTTTTCCACTCCACCCACCCTCCCTCCCTCCCACCGGGGTGATGTGCGACCTCTGACCTCTGAGTAGCGGCACTCTCCCCTCATACACCTGCCTCTCTGCTACGCATTTGTACCTTCACCCACCTACTGTACGTCTCAAGGGCCTAAGTACACCCTAAATATGGGACACGACTTGTCTCAAGTGTGTTTTACATAGAGAAGTCCTATAGTGAAGATACAAACACCTGCATATAATTCTGAAGTGGTTATCATCATCATTATTATCATCGTATTATTATTTATCATAATAATCAATGTCATTATCATAAATTTTGACAGTATTATTCTCAATATCGTTATTATGATCAATATACAATAACTTCACCAGTCACCAGTACATGCAACATTCCTCCATTATAATCCTGTACTGCGGACACCCGAGATGGACTTACGGTGCTCTCTGCCTGTCACCTTCGACCCCGTGACCCCTGTATAATGCTTACAAACAAGTGTGATGACGACGGCGACCCCCCCCCCCCTCTTGGCAAAACCTGTAGAAAACGTGTGGTTTAACGGAATGTAGAGTAAGAGGTGAGGGACGGGAGTGTAGGGTGAGAGGTGAGGGATGGGAGTGTAGGGTGAGAAGTGAGAGAAGGGAGTGTAGGGTGAGAAGTGAGGGAAGGGAGTGTAGGGTGAGAAGTGAGGGAAGGGAGTGTAGGGTGAGAAGTGAGGGAAGGGAGTGTAGGGTGAGAAGTGAGGGAAGGGAGTGTAGGGTGAGAGGTGAGGGAAGGGAGTGTAGGGTGAGAGGTGAGGGAAGGGAGTGTAGGGTGAGAGGTGAGGGAAGGGAGTGTAGGGTGAGAGGTGAGGGAAGGGAGTGTAGGGTGAGAGGTGAGGGAAGGGAGTGTAGGGTGAGAAGTGAGGGAAGGGTGGGCAGGAGTTTTGCGGATAGAAAGACTTGAGTGAAACGGAGGTGGGGAGCTGTGGGGTGAGAGCTATCAGTTGGGAAATGAGGGGGGAGATGAGGGAGGGAGAGAGTGGAATTAGAGCTTCCCTGGAATATAAACTGGGGGGGGGGGAGAGGTGTCCAGGATTGTAAACATAGATGAGAGAAACCAAAAGAGGGTGGAGGTAGTCAACGGAGGCTCAAGAAGAAGGTGGAGGATGGGTGAGTAGGTCGGCGGTGTTAAGGGTGGGTGGGGTAACCAAGTGGGCGGAAGAGACCAAGACCGGGTGGAGGTTGGGGCGGAGGCTCAAGGAAAGAGTCGGGGTCTTGAGGTATGGGTGGAGTGTTGAGGAGGAGGAGGGGGGTTGGGAAGAGGGGCTGTGGCTGAGTGTCAAGGTGGAGTGATGAGAGGAGTGGGTGGAGGATGGGGGAGGGTTTGGTCGGTACACTGTTGCAACACGGTGGAGGCTTTGACAAGGTGGGAGAGGAAGGAAAGAGTAAGGAGTATTAAGGAGAGAGAGAGAGAGAGAGAGAGAGAGAGATGACCTAGTATGGGGAGACAGGATGGGGCGAAGGTCATACAAAGGGTGAAAAAGAGTGTAGGTGACCTTGTGTTGGGAGAAGGATGGGGGTGACCGAGTGTGGGGAGAGAAATGATAGGGGAAAAGGTCACTGTTAGGGTGAAAGGGAGTAGAGGGGGGCAGGAAGGGGCGGCGACCAAAGATTGAGTGATGAGAGGGAAGAATGTGGGGTGAGGTGAGTGATTGAAGTTGAGGTGAGGTGAGTGATTGGGGGGGTGAAAAGGAGGGAGAATGTTAGAGGGGAAAGAGAGAGGGGAGGCAGAAGAAAGTGGTTAAGTGGAGAGGTGAGAGGAGTAGGGGGTGGGTGTAATAGAGAGGGGAGTAGAGCTGGGGAGGGTTTGGAAACTGGGAGAGGAGGGGTGGAAAATGGTCACGGAAGAGGCGAACGATATACGAAGACGAGGGGGGGGAGAGTGGGAAGGGAGAGAGGGTGGGGAGAGAGGGGAAGGGAGAGGGGCAGAGGGGAAGGAGAGAGGGGGGGGAGAGAGGGTAGGGAGAGAGAGGGGAGAGGGGTAGGGGAGAGAGGGGGAGAGGGGGGGGAGAGGGTGGGGGAGAGAGGGTGGGGGGGAGAGGGAGTGGGGAGAGGGGGAGAGGAGAGGTAGGGGAGGAGAGAGAGGGTAGAGAGGGGTAGGAGAGAGAGGAGAGGGTAGAGGTAGAGAGAGGGTAGAGAGAGGCAGGAGAGAGAGAGAGAGGTAGGGAGAGGGAGAGAGGAGGTAGGGGGAGGGGAGAGAGAGGTAGGGGGGAGGGGAAGGGAGAGAGGGGGAGAGAGGGGAAGGGAGAGAGGGTAGGGAGAGAGGGGAAGGAGAGAGGGTAGGGGAGAGGGGAAGGGAGAGGGTAGGGGAGAGAGGGAGAGGGAGAGAGGGAGAGAGGGGAGAGAGGGTGGGGGAGAGTGGGGGAGAGAGGGAGAGGGGGAAGAAAGGAGAGGGTGGGGGGAGAGAGGGGAAGGAGAGAGGAAGGAGGGGGGAAAGGAGAGAGGGGAAGGGGAAAAGGAGAGAGGGGAAGGGAGTGAGGCGAAGGAAGAGACAAGAGACCGGCTCGAGAGGGGGGAGGGGGGAGAAAGAAGAGAGGCGAAGAGCGAGGAGAGAGACGTGGAGGTGGGGTCAGCAGCACTAGGTCGAAGTAGTGGGTGGCGGGGTCGACGGTGGGCCAGTATTGATCTAGCGGCCACGGGAGTCACAGCCCTGCCACCACCTTCCCTACAACTCCCTCCTCTTGCCACCTTGCCCCCATAACCTCCTCCTGCCACTCACCCCTCATACCTCCCTTCATGCCACCTTGCCTCATAACCTCCCAGCCTGCCCGCCCGGCCACCACCCCTCATAAATCCTCCCTCCCTGCCACTACCCCTCATAACCTCCCCCCTGCCACTACCCCTCATAACCTCCCTCCTGCCACTACCCCTCATAACCTCCCTGCCACTACCCCTCATAACCTCCCTCCCTGCCACTACCCCCCAACTCCCCTCCTGCCACCCCTCATAACTCCTCCCCGCCACTACCCCTCATAACCTCCCCCTCCTTCCTGCCACCTTGCCCTCATAACCTCCCCTGCCTGCCCTGCCACCACCCCTCATAACTCCCTCCCTGCCACTACCCCTCATAACCTCCCTCCCTGCCACCACCCCACAAGACCCCTCCCTGCCACCACCCCACATGACCCTCCTCCTACCACTACCCCCACAACCTCCCTCCCTGCCACTACCCCTCACAACCTCCCTCCTGCCACCACCCACATGACCTCCTGCCACCACCCCACATGACCTCCCTCCCTGCCACCACCCCACATGACCTCCCTCCTGCCACCACCTACATCCCTCCCTGCCACCACACCTCATAACCTCCCCTCCCTCACCCCTCACAACCTCCCTTCCTGCCACCACCCCCACCTCCCTCCCTGCCACCACCCCTCATAACCTCCCTCCCTGCCACTACCCCTCATAACCTCCCTCCCTGCCACTACCCCTCATAACCTCCCTGCCTGCCTGCCACCACCCCTCATAACCTTCATGCCTGCCTGCCTGTCTGCCACCACTTGCTTCCCTCGCCACTCCCCTCATAACCGGACTGTCACTAAATATCACAACCTGCCACACCCTTCCTGCTTAGTGGCAATACAGTCCCTAGACGCGAAAAAAATAAGATGCTCCGTAATTCTTTAGGGGTGTTGTTGATGACTACATGAGCCGATAACACCAAGTTTAGGGAAGATCAACAAATAATGAAGCATCCTGTACCTCACTAGCCAGTCGCTCTCTACTGGAACAAAAAAAAAGTGCACTAGGATCGTATTTTACATTATAAGATCCACGTACACAAAGAAAACAAATTTGCACCCCCCCCCCATAAAGACCTCTGTTAGCAATTGCTTACTTGAAAAAAGAAAAAAAAAGTTGGTTTAGATTCAATGCCATAACATGAGTAATATCTAGACAGCCCTATTTGTTAACGAAAATTTGATAAAAGCCTGATATACAGCCCTGAAAAACATAAAAGAACGAGAGGAAAAAAAAAGTAACTACGGTGAATCCCCTTTCGGAACTCATATCCCGAGAGCACGCACTTCGCACGTCATCTGGAGACGGAATGAGGGAGCAAAACGGAACCTCCATCCCTCCCTGCCACCACGCAGCATATCACCCCCTGCCACCACCCCTTAAAACATTCTTCCCTCCCTTCCTCCCTGCCACCACGCAGCTTATCACCCCCTGCCACCACCCCTTAAAACATTCTTCCCTCCCTTCCTCCCTGCCACCACTGAACTACTCCCTTATTGTTGCTACTCTCTCCCTCCCTAAGACTCCCACTCTCACTAAAGCCCAACTCTCACTCGGTATACACTCCCATGAACAACTCTTACTTATTAACCTCGTCTGTAATGATGAAAGAGGAAGAAGGAGAATGGGAACAAAAGAGAGAGAGAGAGAGAGAGAGAGGAGAAATAAAGAGTGTGGGAGAGGATAAGAGGGAAGAAATGAAAGGGCGGGAGAGGATAAGAGGGAAGATATGAAAGGGTGGGAGAGGATAAGAGGGAAGAAATGAAGAGTGAGAGAGGATAAAGGGAAGAAATGAAAGGGTGGGAGAGAAGGGAAAGAAGAACGTGGAATAAGGGATGTTAGTATGGAGCTGAAACAGAAATGAATAAGAGTTTAAGTGGGGGTAAGAAAAAAGAGGAGGAGGGAAGGGAGAGTGATGCGAAGGAGGAGGAAGACGAAAGAGTGAGAGATTAAGGAAGAGGAGGAGGAGGGAAAGGAGAGTGAAGGAGGAAGACGAAAGGGCGAGAGAGTAAGGAAGAGGAGGAGGAGGGAAAGGAGAGTGAAGGAGGAAGACGAAAGGGTGAGAGAGTAAGGAAGAGGCGCAAAGGAAGTGTTCATCACAATTACATAAGCTCACACGCGCACGCACGCACGCACGCACACGCGCACACACCCAAACCACGCCACCAGCCTACCTACACACCGAGTCAACATAATAACCAAATTATATCCAAATTACAAACACACCAAACAAACAAACAAGCACTTTAAGGATAATGATCAAGCTAGACGAACTATAAAGCCATCGTCAACAAGATAATGAAACACCACAGCGACGGTATGAATATGAACACAATGTAAACAAACTTCTCGAGTGGGAGTGAGGATGGCGATGATACACGACTTATGTGAACTCTCCTAACACCCTCCCTCCCACAGCTCTTATCCTGCGACCCCCCCTACCTTCCCATTCAAACTGTAAGACCACCCTACCCCTGACAACGGCACCACCCCAACCACGCCTCACCCTCGCCACCCCACTTAACCACGCTCCCCCGCCCCTAACCTCCTTTCCCAACCCCATCCTCCCAACCACCCCCAACCGCCCATCCTCCCCAACCACGCCTCTTCCCACCTCTCAGGAATGGTGAGACCAGACAATACAATGGGGTGGAGGAGAGAAAGGGAAGTGGGGTGGGTGGTTGAGGCTGGGGGAGTATGAAACGTGAGGAGAAAGAGGGGGAGGGAAAAGAACGGGAGGAAGAGACGTATGAAGGGAGATGAAGAGGGATGGATGTAGGTAGAGGGTTGAGTAGGAGAGGCAGATAAGGAAGGGAAGGAGTGAGGGGGAGAAGAAAAAAAAATGGGGAAAAAGAGAAATTAAATTGAAAGAGGAGAAAGAGAGAAAAGGGGAACAGGGAAGGAGAAACGGGCACTACGAGAGAGAACAAAAACTATAAGAAATACAGGAGGAAGAAAAAAGACAACAGACGAAATGATGAGGAGGAAGAGGAGGAGGAGTAGAAAGTGGGAAGGATAAGTAATGAACCATAATAACACCCGGCAGCAGGAGGGCCACAGTTCATCCTTCTACACAAATGGAGTCTCACTGATGAGGACCGCCAGCCCAGACAACTCCCTCACAATGGCACACATTTTTTCCACACGCACATCTTGCTCCGCTAATTGCATAGGAAGCCCAAGTTGTGTGGCTCCTCAACTTCCTTCACTATTATCGTGGTCCAACACAATATATTGACGTATATCGTAAACTTAATGTTCGTTTATCTTAATGACTAAGACTCATACTGGTTGAAACCTTACAGTGTCTGGCAGGCTTCGAGAATATCCTTATCCCCCTCATACCTACAACTGTTCGGTCTTATTCCTGACTGACAGTACGGATTTCTGATGGGCCGCTTTATTCCCGACAACTGATTTATTTAGCTAACATCATTCATCAATCTCTTGGGGGCAAAAGGAGGGGGAGGGGGGGTGGGGGGTGTACCCATACCATAACACTTCACATTTCTAAGCTTCTGGCTGTGGGGTAACGAGGAATTCGGTCTGAGCTTCACTCCTACGGCCTTTCACTTTAATCTTTTCTGACCGATAAGAGAAATCGTGTGGTACTGGGCGGTGTTCATTTAGATCAAAAATGTACAAACGCCGGTGTGACACAGTGTTCTGTTCCTGGACCATCGTTGTTTCCCCTACAAGTAACCGATCCCCTGACCTACACTGATAGTCAAATTTACTCTCAGGCTGACGGCTCCACTCTACAACTATTTTCCTTTGACAACTCAGCTCCCTCAGCAAGCGTGAATGAACATCAGACAACAAATGACAATTACGCGATGGGGATATTAAAACTTAGTCAATTTAACTCTCTCTATGCATGATGTATTGTGTGTGTGTGTGTGTGTGTGTGTGTGTGTGTGTGTGTGTGTGTTCTTCAGCAACAAAAGCAACAGTTTAGACTATTGTCACACTCTTCAAACACAACAGATTTCGTCTTATAGCGATCAGATTCTGTGATTCTTACTCAACAACAATCTATTTTGAATCCTATAAGTTTCATTACTCTACAGCAGCAGCTAAGAAACTCGACATACCGTACTCTACAAAACACTATATTATTTCAGTAACAAGCACTTGTCCTGTGTAAAGTTGTGTGGTCAGTCTCCTATCTGGGACGGATGTGGGGGTGTCGCTCTGGGTAGCTTAGCGTCGACGATACAAAAAAGTTCATAAAAGACTTGTAAATTATGAAGAGTACACAGTCTACCTTGATTCCGTCACTGGCGGTGCCTAGAATTTTGGCATCTTCTCTACAATTACTAGAACCACAGTGTTTCCAGGAACCAGCTCCATTATGCCTCCCCGGCGTGCTTTTGTATCACTCTCTCAATGCAGAACCTCTTGCTTTCATGAACTCATTAGTTCCCAGAACCACAGCTCTTTGAACTGTAATTATTCAGTTGTTTTTTCAAAAAAAAATTAATCTGCAGAACATCAAGAAACACTGAATCAACTATATTATCCTCGTGAGGATCTCTCTCCAGTGTTTACCTGACTAGCACCCAGTATGAGGAGGGGGGGGTATAAGAAGGTAGAGGAACATCTGTATAGCTTTCAAGAGAAGAAATGATTGTTGCATACTGGGGTCTCGCTCCTCACGCGAGGAGCTAGAGAGGGTCTTCGAATTGTGATGTGTGACCGTGTGTTTAAATATAAATAAAACTAAAATAATACAAAGGAGGGTGGTAGAAGACGATACCTACTCAATGTTCAGAGAAAATGTCTTTTTTCTTCTTTGAGGCCAAGTGTCTCAAACATATCCAACCGGAGGTATACTGTACACCCCCTCTATGTCTACATTTACCTATATATGACTGACTCTGCCTTGACGCCTAAGTCCTTCGGTTCTTTCTAATACGAATCCACTATTATTTTCTTTAAGATCATTATTTAAAAACCGTGTAAATACAAAACTCTGTTTCCAGATAAATATTAATTTAAACTGGGACTAGTACACGTTAATGACTGACAGACATATGCCGTACAACAAATCGTGGAAACAATGTAAAAATATGCTGTATCAACATTCATTTAGTAAACATTTTCAAAATTCCCCTTATATACCCACAGGTGTTCATTATGTGTGCCCCTCATGTGTACCTGTAGTGGCACCTTCTCTCCGACAATACCTGGCAGTGAGTCGCCTCAGCATCTCCGGTGGTATCTTCAAAGACACTCCCACAGGCTGGAGACACTACTGTATAGCAACGAAAGACCGACCAGCCCGAGAGCTTGGAGGAGAAACGGACCCGGGTGACAGACTGCGAGGAGAAGAGGGGTAGAGTAGAGAGGAAAAGAGGGGTAGAGTAGAGAGGAAAAGAGGGGTAGAGAGAAGAGGTGAGAAAGAGGAAAGGAGGGTGGGGAAGGAAAAGGGAGTGGGGAGAGGGGGTGGAGTGGGGAGAGAAGGGGGTGGGGAGTGGGGGGGGAGGAAGGGGGGAGAGGGAGAGGGGGGTGGAGGGAGTGGAGAGAGGGGATTGGGGAGTGGGGGAGGGAAAGGGGTGGAGAGGGGTGGGGAGAGGGGTTGGGGAGTGGGGAGAGGAAGAGGAAGGGAGATTGGGGAGTGGGGGGGAGGAGAGGGGGTGGGGTGGAGGGAGAGGGGGGTGGGGATGGGAGAGAGGTGGGGTGGAGAGAGGGGGGGGTGGGGTGGGGGAGAGAGGGTGGGGTGGGGGGAGAGAGGGGGGTGCTGGGGTGGGGAGAAGGGGGTGAGAGTGAGAGGGACGGGGTGGGTGTGAAGAGGCAGGGCAGGGTAGAGTGAAGAGAGGCAGGGCAGGGTAGAGTGAAGAGAGGCAGGGCAGAGTAGAGAGAAGAGAGGCAGGGCAGAGTAGAGAGGGGACAGGACTAGGTAGTGAGAAGGACAGATCTGGGTTGAAAGAAGCAGAGCAGATTAGACTGAAGGGACAAGATGGGGAGGAGAGGGTCAGGGTAGAGAGAAAGGAGGGAGACGAGGGGCAGAACTAGGACAAGAAAAGAACGGGGTGACGAAGGCCCAACAGAAGGTAGTAACAGTAGTACTCACCAGTGACGGGCGCCTCAATATCGATCATGGTCTTCTCCTGACGGAGGAGGGCGGCCCCCTCGTTGATGATGCGGAGGGCCGCCGCCTCGTCGATGCGGCCCTCCAGGATGAAGTGGTTCTTCAGCCACTCAAACTTCGGCTTGCCCGTCTTGGGGTCGAACACCTCTGAACATGTTAACTTGTGTGACGGCGGGAACGGCACACCTAGAACAAATAAATAAATATATTAATAAACTGTAAACATGTCCATTGTGTGTGTGTGAGAGAGAGAGAGAGAGAGAGAGAGAGAATTTCATTAGCATTAACTGCACTTTTACTATCTCAATAATAAAAGGCGAGATATAACTAACAATAGCATACTATGATTACATCAACGAAAATATTACCAAAACACGTTACAATTTTCAAGTTACTCATAGTGCTACCCCCCCACACACACACACACACACACACACACACACGAGCGAGCAACAAGACAGACACAGGAAGGTCAAGGAGTTGTCACCGAGAAAATCAAACTCCCACACCATTGTCACATGACGCCGTCACACCCTCACTATCAACACCAGCTACAACAGTCTCAGAAATGTTAATGTTGCATTTTCCTGGTAACCAAAGGCATACCAACACATCTGGCTAATTAACTCACGCTATTACTCAGTATTGGATTCTTAAAGGCACATACTGAACGTTATATCTCCCTTGTACACTGCTGAATATAAAACCCCCACTAATTAATTAACTCTAGGGATTCTCATCAGTTCGTACACTCTGTATTGTTCTTGGAAAAAGATGTGTAACAACGCAATTAACTGTCCCCCTCAAATTACAACACAACGACGGATCCTCAATTTTGTTTCCAAGTTTTATCATACAGTATATACAGTTGTAATTTAATTGGTTAAATGAAGATAAGACACAAAGTTAGAATAAAGTCAAAATGTTCAAAAATTGTACCTAACCTTCGTAAACAAGAAATCAGAACGCATCTAGCTAGGTCACCTAAGGATACACCTCAAAATTAATCCCCAAAGTGACATCCAACTTACATCACGACCTTAACTAGATACATTAACTCAGTACCTGGTAAGAGGATGAATGTAGCTTTGAATAATGAATGTTTTGTGAATGTGGACCTTGGTGGGTTTATTCATCATGTGTTGCACCATAACACAAGCTGGATGACGCCATGACGTTCCCTAAAGCAAAGGAAGAGAACCGTCCAATTCTAAGGTTAAGTTTCATCATGCGAGTCTTTTGTTTATGTGCCGGCGCGCGCGTACATAGTATATTCTCATCCGTGAAGAAGAAATAAAGACAGACGAAAGACAGATGGGAGATAAAACAAAATGAGAAGAAAAAAAGTAGGAAATGAAGAAAAGAAAGTTCTTAAGAAAAAATAATTAAAGAACGAGTAAAATAAAAACATCAAAAAATAAGGATTGGAAAATAAATAAAACAGAATAGGTAATATATATAAAAAAAACCCAGCTAGACTTCAGAAAATCAAGAACAGTACGGACACAGTTTATCTATGAATTGAAGCCCGTTTCGGCGAGTTAAAAAGTTGACCAAGAAAGACACAGACAAATAACACGAAAGGAAAAATGCTTGGGAGTTTGTGCAAATGGTTATTAACTGTAATTAACGCCAATTAACGTCGAGGAGGTTTAGATTCAGCCAATCAGCGGCAAGTACCAAGATTCTATATTTTCCGCTTGTTTTGGTAGCAACTTAATTCCCTCTTCTGAAACTTGGGCGTGTTAAAATTAGAATTGATCTTTCACCCACATTGTGAGATTAATACACAACTCAAACACTGATGATGCAATAGACATTTTTGTGAAGCGTCACATTCATACAAAAAACTGCAACAAGTGGCCAAAGGAATAATCAGAGTCCACAAGACTGAGAGACGCAGTTAACATATTATGGTAAGATGGTTAAGATGCGTTTGGCTTGGGCAGATCTGGTGAAGTTTTAGTGAGGTTTTCAATTTTCTATCAGTTTGATTTTTTTTCCCATTTCTGAGGCATTAGCACAAGAAAAGGTCAGAAATTAATAACGTTTACAATTTTACATTATAAAACTAAATACAATTAGGCAAAAAAAAGTGGAAACGGGCTTTAACCAATTATTTACCAAGAAAAGAATTAAGAAAAAATAGCATCAGGGAGAGAGAGAGAGAGTAATAAAACAAGGAGAGAAAAGCCGAAATATATGACAAAAGGACATACACATTTACGCATAACTAAAGATGCGAATGATGTAACTTATAAAACATTCATCCTCTCAGGTGTATATATGCATTTGCTAATGAGACTTAAGGAAAGAGTGGCGGTTTGGGGCTCCTAACACGTGTACATTAACTTCGGGTTACGTAAGAGTACACCTGTTCACGTGTGTGTGTGTGTGTGAAGGGTTTGCATGTTGCCGTCGACGCACATGCAAGCAGGAAACAACCAATATACGACACGAGGCCCGCAGGGTATAGTGGGTCAGTGAGTAGGGGGAAAAGGGACAGGGGAAAGGAAGAGAAGAAAAAGGGAAAGATGGGGGAGGAATGGAGTAGAGAGAGGAAGCGAAAATGGGGGAAGGAATGGAGAAAAGAGAAGGAAGTAGAAGATGGAGAAGGAATGAAGAAAAGAGAGGAAGCGAAAAAAGCCGAAAATGGGGGAAGGAATGGAGAAAAGAGAAGGAAGTAGAAGATGGAGAAGGAATGAAGAAAAGAGAGGAAGCGATAAAAAGGAGATGGGGGAAGGAAGGAAGGAAAGAGAAAGAGGGAGGCGAGAGGTAAGACAATAAGAAGGAGCACAAAATACCAAACTCTCAAGTCACAATATCCTCCATCTCTCTTACAGTTCCAGTCAATACTTAATTCTTGTTACATTATTCACCTGTGTTACCAGTCAAACTTTATACACATGGACCACCGCCACACATCTTCTCCCTCCACACACAAAAAACTTTCTACCCCCAAAAACAAAACTTTATAGCAATCACTGACCTCAAAATACCTATGGTTGCAATCACTGACCCCAAAATACATCATGTTACAATCACTGACCCCAAAATACTTCATGTTACAATCACTGACCCCAAAATACATCATGTTACAATCACTGACCCCAAAATACATGTTGCAATCACTGACCCCAAAATACATCATGTTACAATTACTGACCCCAAAATACATGTTGCAATCACTGACCCCAAAATACATCATCGTTACAATCACTGAACTTCTAAAATATGCTGTTGCAATCACTGACCCCAAAATACATCATATATAAATCACTTAATCTCTAAAAATATACATGTTGCAACTACTGACCCCAAAAATACATCATGTTACAATCACTGACCCCAAAATAATCATGTTACAATCACTGACCTAAAATACATCATCAATATGTTACAATCACTGACTTAAAATACATGTTACAATCACTGACCCCAAAATACATCATGTTACAATCACTGACCCCAAAGTACATCATGTTACAATCACTGACCCCAAAATACATCATGTTACAATCACTGACCCCAAAGTACATCATGTTACAATCACTGACCCCAAAATACATGTTGCAATCACTGACCCCAAAATACATCATGTTACAATCACTGACCCCAAAATACATGTTGCAATCACTGACCCCAAAATACATGTTGCAATCACTGACCCCAAAATACATCATGTTGCAATCACTGATCCCAAAATGTATAAAGCACGCAGGTCAGTGACCTCCTAATACCCTGCACCCCGAAATGCGTGTTAGGTCAATCTCCAAATCCTTCTCTTCCATTAACATTCTTGATAATTCCTAACAATTTCTGGTAATTCCTATTTTCAACGTCACCTACTATTTCAGCCACGATTTTGGGACTATTATTCATTTGTGTGGAAGATTTAACTTATCGTTAGGTTTAAATCATACTGCCTTTCAAGTGATCAGATACTGTACAACAAATTCCACATTGGGATTGATTGAATTATAAAAATTACCTTGGTGTACGCGTCAAAAAGGCGTCTATAACGAGACTAAATGATAACAAAGGAACTGAAGAGGAAAGCAACAGTTTTATCGACATGTTTTTGTTTCAGGAAATTAAGTGACGAATTACGCAAACCCTAAATTTGGAGAGAAAATAAATCTAACATCGATGACCAATATTTCTCTCGAGGAAGTCCACACCAAAATTCGTCGAACACTAACACACTACGTGACTTGCATACTGCTCGACTCTTCCAAGGCTTTCATTGGTTGTAGAACGTGAGGTAGTGACCCGCAACTTAACTACCTTGTTTAGAAGCACTCATTAACCTTAAAATAGAAATACCGTATAAAGTTGAACTGTAACAATATTCCTCGGGTGAGAGGGGTCATGGGGAAGTGTTCAGCCAATAAATAATGCTAACGCAGCCATTGGTTGTGAAGATAAGGAAGAATGTCTTAAAATAGTCAAGCGGCAATAAATATCGTTCAATCACGTCGGCGTCTTCAATAGGTGTGAAGGAACATGGTTAGCGAGTAATCCGCATATTCAGCATGACTGAAATCAGCTGTCATAGATACATTCCGAATCCATTGGTATTAATGAAATAAAAACGGAATACCAGAGAATCTATCGCTACCTCAGTGACAAAGCTTTTTTTAAATTAAATTGAAAAAAAAATACTCATGTGCTTAACAAAACAAAATATCCTTATATACTGTTATGATCTGACAGAAGAAATAAAACGAAACACTCACAAGCAAGCCAATATGTTATTGAAATACCCTACAAGTCTGTTTACTGTAAGAGAATGGAATTTTCTTTTTTACGCATCTCAACAAAACTGGAAAGTTACATCACACTCGCCCAGAGACAAAGATAATGTCTCCACTGTCGCTGCAGCAGAACAGAAACGGTTTACTTGGCCTGAAGACTTAAAACCTGTACAGTAACACACACAAAATAAATAATAATAAGAACTGTCGACCTGAGCCCCGACAATTATCTCCTCAAACACTAAAGCAAACTTTAATCAGAAAGAGAACAAATAGAAACTGCACATTATTATTACCACAATCATGGAACAGTTAACACGCATCACCTTAACACAACCAACCAAACTTAATCATCCACCAAAAAAAAAAAAATTAATATTGTTAAAAGTTGTTCTCTGGTGTTGGAACTTGAGACTTGTTAAGACCTTAGCTGCTGAAACATGTAAACACAAGAAACCAACAACAACATGTTACCATCTTCCATAATCTTTGTGGTTGTCTACTGTAAACAAGGACTTGTAAGAAAAAAATCAATAAAACAATACAACAATTATCATCTTTGACAATCTGTAATACAACATTGTCGTCTCGTGCAGAAACAGACTTATCACCATAACAAGACCTTAACTGTTGAAGCCCTTAAACATGATGAAACAAATTATATATAAACCCTGTATGATAACATATCTACAGGAGTAAACTATTTGTAACCACGAGAGTAAAAAAGAGGCGAGTCACAAGGGAGCATCGCGCCTAATAACACTGCCGTTCAGGTAGGATGGGCTCAAACTGACCCAACCAGTTTTTGCACGCGAGCGAGTCAGCCCCGGCCTCTCGTGCAAAGATGAGGCTCGCGAAAATCCAATTTGCACGAAAACCAGGTAAAATATACAGGTGGGTTGAGAGCCACGTGGACAAGCCGCCCAAAGAGTAACCGAGAACGTGATACTGTGTGTGTGTGTGTGTGTGTGTGAGATAAGGTAGCGTGTGCAATGAGAAGAGAACATCAGTGTTTGAGAGAGAGAGAGAGAGAGAGAGAGAGCTGCCTTAGTAACACAACAAAACACACTTTCCATTCTCTCAAGGGAAGCTAGACACGTACGTACAGCATACATGGTTTGTATACACCTATTACACACCTAAGAATTAATCCTAACCCACACAAAGTGCTGAAGTTTATTTGTATCACCTGAAGATCAGTCCCCCCCAAGCGTACTTTCGCCTGATGATTGAACACCCTGAGGCTACCTGGAGGATTGCGTTAGGTTCTGTTAGTATTTGGGTTACTTATTTATCAGGTGAAATAAGCTAGTGTGACTAATCTTCAGGTGATCAGTTTATCGAGGATTATTCAAGTCTGCATCGCTTCTTGAAAAGTTCGAACTGACTCAGAAGTAACGGCACAGTGATGGGCTGTGGCCGAGATATTTGACTTCTGGGGAGATTAACTCTGCTTTCTTGCATGGGGAACGGTTCTATTTCATTCCAATCCGCCAATAATAATATATAGAAAGTATTAACAACAACAACAATAATAATAATAATAATAATAACAATAAATGCTACATACAGTAAATGGACATCAAATTTTAACTATATCTGTAGTTATACTGATGCTTCTAAGTAATCTTCGTGAGTGTACTGAAGCACCGACTTTAAGACAATGTCAAAAAAATACCTGCAACACTTTCACTGATCTTTCTAATTCAATTTTCAGAGTTTAAGGCATCACTTATAATATCATGGAAACTACTACACCTGTACTTCATACCTAAACCTGTACTTGCTCTCACACTACTGAACCAACCTCGTCAATCCTTAAACCTTATGCTTACTGTATACGGTATTACTGTACCTAGATAATATCGCGTTAGGGAAATTAGAGCCTAGTCTTATACTATTCGTACTTCGTAAACTGATAATATTTTGGTACTAACCCAAATTCTTTCACCAGTACTGCATGCGTGAATCTGTACCTGCATAGATATCTTTTAAACAACTTCACGAATCTGCTACGATCTCCCCCACACACACACACACACACACGAGATGTACCAACCACGAGATGTACCAACCCGGGCGTGAGAAAGTGCGCCAGTCATCTTGAGTTAAAAATAAGCTGTCGGGTCATGTGAGATCCCGCCAGTCTCAGGATTAACAAGATTGGTTTCTATGAGCAAATGGTGGTCAAGTCTTCCCGAGCGGCTAGCACCTCGCAGCTTAAATATACCTAACTAATTACACCTTTTGCACAACTCTGCTCCCACCCTTCCCAGAGCTGCTTACTATATCGCATTTGTACTCCAGCTTACTACCTCCATACCGACCAACACTTCAGTCTGCACAATTACCAAACCCTCCCTAACATTTCAGCTCGCTTTACATTTAATAAACCCTCAGTTAACATTTATGGTCACTACCCTCGAGCCTTTCTGAGAGGTTTACCTAACAAACTAGGATCTCTCTCTCTCTCTCTCTCTCTGCAGAATATGTATCGTGACAAATCAGCGAGTCATTTCACATCCTACTTGGTTCCGTTTCAAAAGTCCTCAACATCCTTATTTGCCCCTCGCCCGACGCCCAATGCCAAGAGAGAGAGAGAGAGAGAGAGAGAGAGAGAGAGAGAGAGAGAGAGAGAGAGAGAGAGAGAGAGAGAGAGAGAGAGAGAGAGAGAGAGAGAGAGAGAGAAGAGAGAGAAAGAAAGAGAGAGAGAAAGAGAGAGAGAGAGAGAGAGAGAGAGAGAGAGAGAGAGAGAGAGAGAGAGAGAGAGATAATGTGTGTGAGAGGGAGGGGGAGAAACGTAATTACTACGACTTCTTACGTAATTTAAATGATACGCGACCTATAATTTTACCATGTCAAGACGGATGGTTTCAAACTGGAATGCGGAAGTGTTTGTGGTTGTTTAAACGTAATTCTCGGGGGTCATGTCTAAAATTGGGATATAAATCGTGGTATAATGTCTTTAAAAATGGCTTGAAGCAGAGGCTAAAGCCGGAATGTAATTATTAAGGCCAAATGATCCAACACGAGTACATAATGTCAAGATCACAACAAATGAATCTCTGAAAATACTAATCACGTACACGACTCGGGCTCACGTACACGACTCGAACGAAAGTAATCGAACGAAACGAGGAGTTAACGTAGGGCAGACATACTGTACAAATCCCAACAATAACTACAGTGGTCAACACATCGCCTGGCCCCACCCAGACCGGAAGTGTTGTTGATAAGGTCAATGGTCAAGAGGAAGCGTCAACACCCAACCTTCCCCTCCCTCTCCATCCAACCACACCCTCTCCATCCCCCTTTTTTACCCCACTCTTTCCCTTGTTCCACTCCCAACTTCACTCCCTCCATTCCTTCACTTTCTCCCACTCCTCCCTCTTCCATTTCCTTTCTCTACTCTCCTTCATTTCCCCCCCACCACTCCCTCCCTATATCCCGTACTTCCATTCCATTCCCTCCCTAGGTCCACCCCTCCCCCCTCCTCCAACCCCTCATCAAGAATATGAAAATAAGTGCTGCATTATCATATCCACTTGTCAGCGCCAGTATAAAGTATGTCAAAAGCTTGGACATTAAGTGTTGGGGAGTAGTACAAAGGCGCTACGACACCATGTTATATCCATTTGCTGAGGTCGCCACATTAAATCACACCCCGCGACTTGACGTGTTGGAAATTCTTACAAAGGAACTCTGTAATATCATAATACCTCAAAGCTGGGACTTCACGTGCTGACAATTACAGCGGCATTACACCATGTACAGTATTTCAAAGCTAAGGTTTATACATGGTGATAATCAAAGAGGCGCTGGACCATATTGTGATCCAAAGCTAAGTGTTTACCAGTTGAAAACTACTACAATGTCGCTACACCATCATCATAATTCAACAACACCACTATCATTATACTGCAAATCAGTTTACCTGTTGAAAACTGCACCAGTGTCGCTACGCCATCAATACTCTATTATACCTCAAAGCGCCGACGACTTCACAATAGTTGGAAGTTCACCCAATGCAGGTTGATAAGTACCTTGGCGTACCTGGGATTGTTGCAGCAAAGAAGAGGAATGAAGGACAGTGCTTCTCTGGGTGTGTGAAGCAAGGAAGCACACACTCAACAGGTCAAGCTACTTCCTACCCTATTCCATGACGTTTGATGCCCCCCCCCCCCGCCTCCCAGTGAAATTTTCCTGGGCAGACCAAACCTAGCTAGATGAAACTTAATGTAACCATAACTATCTAACCTAACCTAACCAAATAAACCCACCTAACTTAACCAACCTTGCCTACAAAACCTTACCTACCTAGCCTCTATAACCTTACCTACTTAACCCTACTTATAAAATGGTATAACACTGCCTATATTAAGGGAAATGTCTTACACTAGTATACACCGCCAACCTTTTACTACCACCACCAGTATACACGGGTTCCAAGCTCAGCAGTGTGTTAGTGTGTGGATACAGCTGGTCGGCTCTTCTCCGCGCGCCAGAGTCAAGCGTGAGAATGGTATCCTTGTCTTTTCCTCAAACAAGCAAAACAGCGCCAGCACAAGCAAATCATAACATCACCATGCAATCGATCCCTTCTACCCTATACGCCAGACGAACGTTCACCCGTTTTCTACCCCTGCGTTGGCAATATAAGATGAACTAGTGAGGATTACTTTACATATCTATAGATAAGTAACTCACTGTGTTTGTATCATTGTTCTTGTGAATATTTTCGGTCAATGCAGAGTTGATGACATTTATATTTTCAAGTGTTTTTATAGTATAATCATGTTGTGGACCACTGTGGTGTTAACAACTGTAATGAACGAAAATACGAATTAGAGTTGTAAAAATTTGTTAAATCAACGATCACAAAAAAGCTGTGGGTAATTTTCTTCATGACGCCAGAACTGACAACAGATGACAGCCTAACTCACTCCAACTAACAATATGAACTTTTAAACTTTAAGGTTATTTAAAAGGTTACGTTTGACTTAAAAATGGCGTTAAAAGGTATAGTAGAGCGGCTAGTGTGTGTGTGTGTGTGTGTGTGTGTGTGTGTGTGGTCTTCACATGGATCCTGTCATTCTGAATAAACTAAACACACATCATCTGTTCAACCTTATACGACAATTTCAATTCGTAAACCTAGGGATCATTACTCGAGCCTTCCACTGTAACCTCTCATCCTGCACTTTCATCCATCTCTCCCACCCTCAAACTTTCTCCTTTCTTTCCCTCTCTTCCATCATTTACTCATCAGATGCCCCAGTAATTCCCTTCCAAGCCCCAGTAATTCCCCGCCAGACCCCAGTAATTCCCCGCCAGACCCCAAGTAATTCCCCCCGCTTTTCTCCAGTAATTCCCTGCCTTGCCCCCACTAATTCCCCGCCCTGTCCATTCCTAGTCTTTCCTTCCTCCTTCCCTCCTCGTCCCCAGACATAATCTAAACTAAATCACACAAAAACTTGCACGCAACAACCCCCCTGACTTCGTGAGCAGGCGAGGTGGTAACAACGATACAGATAAGACCGAACAAAACCTGAGTATGTCACTGCGAGGAGGAGGAGGGTCACTTGTTACCTGCCTTGGGTATTGTTTCCTCGCATACAATGCTGCTGTGTCATCTTCCTATGACCTCCTCCAACCCCCCCCCCCAAAGCTGATGGATGAACTTTAACCTCTACCCATATAGACCAGATGACCACTGAGCTTTGACCTCCTCATAAAACAAAACGACAAAATAGGACTCTTTGATAAACCCCATATTGGCCATTGACCTCTGACAATCACTAAAAACAAGGCCAAAATATGGAACGTTTCATTGCACTACGGGGTGCCCATACATGATGCATGGCGTGATCCTCCATAGGCCTGATGACCCCTGACATCTAACCACCCCCCCCCACACAAAGAAGGGGAAGGATGGGGCTGTAAAAAACTTAACTTCCTTGTGTCCATAATTATTCTAAATTCCGGCGAAAAATATAGAAATATATTCCATCTCTTATATTTTGTCCCCTTCCTCTTGTTTTTATATTTTAGTTTTTTATATTTTTGTTTACCATCTCTCTCCCCCTGCCCCATCTCCCTTAGTACCACAATAACTATACTATGATCTAAAACCCCAGCTACCATCCTGTTGCCCCAGACACAACGACGCACTCCCCCTACACACACACACACACACACACTGTACACACACACACACTGTACACACATACACACACTGTACACACACACACACTGTACACACACACACACACTGTACACATTCAACTTTAGTTATCTAAAATCCGGTTATCATCCCCCGGTCATATCCCGTATGCCAGAGAACCAGACACACACGCTAGGGACCTTTCCAAAACGGGTGAAGAACACACTGAAGGAGGAGCGGGGTCACCAACATCAGTAACCCTGTTAAGTAAAGGAGGGGGATGTGGATACTCCCTCCACCTTGTTTCAACACCCCGCGGCTTCTCACACTACGGTCGAGGCTGAAAGAACTTGTCTTAGTGTTGACAAATCCAACTGCCCGTGTGTCTGTCTGTCTGTCTTTTATAGTTGTCCGACTACCCGTCAGTGTCTGCATGTCTGTCTCTTAATTTATGATTGTGTTTACCTGTAAGCATATTCTTTCTGCCTGTCTGTCCGTCCGTGTCTATCAGCCATTCTACCTTCTCTGTCTACTGCTATGTTTGTCTCTCTCCCTAAGTCTGCATTTATAACTATCTATTGTAGTGTGCCTGTTTATCTGTAACTTGTTTATTTCTGTATGTCTGCCTCTCTAGAAGTGTTTACAAATGCTTCTATGTCTCTACTTCGATATGCATCTCGGCGAGGCTGTCAGTACCCATCTGTCTGTGTCTGTTTGTCTCTGTCTCATCTGTCCCTCTCCCCGAGACCGTAAATTACTTAACCAAACCGACCCAACAACTCCCCACCTCCCTTCCAGGACCCATCTTCTCATCCGACCCCAGACAGGTGATTCCCAGGTGTGTAGCCCATTCACCCGTGTTGGTGGGGGCTCCTGTTACACGCGCACAACAACCTTACTACCCCAATCCATCACCTAACTGACAGATCGATCCCCCACCCCCCCCCACTTTACCCCTTTCCTATCCCCCCTCCCCCACCCACCCTCCTTTCCCAGCCCCACCTACAGGTTTGGAGAGCGAGGAGCGGCGACCTTGCGTGGCGCGGCGTTATAGCACTATCTTGTCCCTGCTGCCAACCACGCTGTATCGACCAACAGTGTTACCAAGGAAAAGAGGGAGTGCCACGTACTTTCGCCACCGCCTAGCTGCACCACACCAAACCTCACCCGTCTCAAAGTAGCTTCGACACGTGACATCTGGTGAGACATAAGTTCTTGGTGAAGATTAAAGGTTGAAGTACATTAGTGTGAGCCTTAGTGAATGTTACGAGTCCCGCGGGTGGCAGGTGAGGGATTTGGCAATAGCTGCTGCTACCACCACCACCAGCAGGTGGACGCAGAAGCGGCGGGTCCCTCAGACTGCTTCCAACCACCTGATAATTACAGGAGCGACCGGACAGGTACATCAACTCCTCCACACCCCCCCCCCCACCACACAAACTTTTTTTTTTCAAGTTTATTAAATACACAACTATCAAAACAACCATTTCCTCAGTTAATTAAAATACAACTGCAATATAAAGTCATTCCTGAGGTTATTAAAACACAACTGTAGTAGAAAATAATGTCTCAGATTATCAAAAAAACAAGTATTCTATCAGGTCATTCCTTCTCATTTTTACCAAAACAATCGCTATACTGACTGGCACAACGTTTAGCAATCATAAATGTTTCTGCACATCTATTCTATCTTTATAAGTTCTATGAATATCAAAATCTTAACTACATACACATATTCCGTTTGAGTCATCGATACTAGGGTTAGGGTGAACGTTTTACCACAGTGCTTTGATAACTCGCGTCCTCTCTCTGTTCTGGCAACACCAAAATACAGCACCGATAGTCACAACCAACTCGAAGAGACCGTCTGGGAGATCTCAATTATGGCTTAAGTCTACAGTTAATATCACAGTCCTTTGAAAACTTATTCCGCATCTATACACAAAAAAATGGTCACTCACACACACACACACGCTTCCATTACTTCACTTGGTAAGGTCGCAGTAAAGTTACATAAAAGCGTAAAAAATCATTCCGCGTCATAGTTTCACACAACATGATGGGAACAAAAACAAACAATAATGTGCACAAGACTCCAAAGCTTAACACACAATACCCTAAACAATTTACCCGCATCATAATCAAACTGCAAAATAAATTGGGAACGCTTAAGGACAAGCAATATATCAAGAAGCCCCTTTGGAATTGGTTAAGAATTCCAAAAGTACTGACGACAACAATCCAGGGTTCTTTCTGAAGCGGCCGGAGGACTGCACCCAGTAACCTTACAACCGATTGAAGGGGAGGGAGGGAGGGGGGGGGGAGGGTGAAGGAGGGTGGTGAAGGAGGGTGGGGGTTTGAGGGGGGGTGAGGGAGAGTGAGGGATGGGCCCACTCAAAACAGGGTCCGACGTAGGAGACTGGAAGTTGTGATAAAGGCGGTAAGAGGAGCTAAGAAAGGTTGAAAATGAAACTGTTTATTTAGCCACACTATTTTAGATACCTTACAAATTGAATAAACAACAATATTGGCGCGACTGAGCTCTTACAATGGTGCAGAAGAAGTGAAGAAGAAGAAGAAAACAAGGTAAGGAACAATTGGTGGAAAATGAGAAGGGGGGAAAGATCGGAACGTCAAGAAAAGCTAAGAAAGGAGTAATTAAGAGAAAGTGGATAAGGGAAAGAAGGGAGCTAGAAGAGGGATAATTAAGTGAGAGACGAGAAAGAAAGGCTGCAGAAGATGACGGAAGATATAGACAGGCGATAAAGAGGAGGAGGGGCAGGGAGAGACTATGCAGGTTAAAGGAAAAGGAATAGGGAGGAGAGGAAAAAAAAAGAGAGAAAATGAAAGAGGATAAAGTGACATTGATAGGAAGTGATGAAGTCTGAAGGAATAAAAGGAGGAGGAAAAAGAGAAGGTGGTGCAGGAGGAGGAAGGAGGAGAACGTGGATTAAGATGAAAGGGAGAGATAAGAAGTAAAGGATGATGACGACGAAGAACAAAAAGGGGAAGAGAAAGGATGAGGAGGGGGAGGAGGAAATGATGGCTAATTATGTACTGCACGACCAACAATGACTATTGACCACATAACATCCCACACGCTAACGAACCCATCCACACACACCCACACATCTAACACACACACCCACCCACCCACCCACCCACACACACACCCACACTACTACTATGACAAAAACAACTCCTTCCCTCCCAAAGATAAAAATCTATTTTTTTTCTCCATATATTCAAACGATGATACAAAGCCGAGAGATTTTTTCGACAAATTTCAGTCGATATGTAAAAAAAACACAAAAAAACAGAAGCTCAATACCAGATCTTGAATGTGTATGTTTAGGAAGATAAAAAGTTTTCTAGATTATTTCCACACAAAGATCTAAAAAAAACAAAATTCCCCCTAGAATTCCTAAAGTTGAAGATCTTTTTTTTTCTATAAATTTTAGCTACGGAAAATCCAACTCGCCTTTTCAAGTTATTTTTTCATCCATTTATTAAAGAATATAGAAAGCTAACATTATGTAGAAGCTGCCAATTTAGCTGTAAGGGAGGAGGGGAGGAGGGTGTTCTATACAAGTGTTTTACTGTGATGTCTTAACGCCTACAGGTAAACATAGGATTTTCTTTTTCCCGGGGAGAGGAAGGGTTGATGAGAGGGTAGGAGAGGGGTGGTAGGGAATTAAGGGGAAAGGGTGAGGAGAGAGATATTATTGTGTGTGTGGGGGGGTTGGTGAGTGTTCTTGCGTACGTGCGTCAACAAGTGCACCCCTAGCTTCGCCTCGCCTCCTATTCTCTTCCTAGCCCCTCACCACTCCCTCCCTCACCTTTCTGCCCTCTGTCACCACCACCTCCCTCACCCTCATCATCACCCCCCCCTCTCCCTGTCGTCACCACCCCCTCCCTCCCTATCACCACCCCCCTCCCTCACCTGTCTACCCCTCCTTCACCCCTGTCTTACCCTCTCCCTCCAGCACAACCGGATACAACCACACTTGACACATCGTGACCTTTACACTAAAAATCAATCAATCCTCAGATCTCTCTCTCTCTCTCTCTCTCTCTCTCTCTCTCTCTCTCTCTCTCTCTCTCTCTCTCTCTCTCTCTCTCTCTCTCTCTCTCTCTCTCTCTCTCTCTCTCTCTCTCTCTCTCTCTCTCTCTCTCTCCCTCTCTCTCTCTCTCTCTCTCTCTCCTCACACACTAGCTCTTTCCCCCCCTTCCTCAAACTCCCCTTCTCTTCCTCTATACTTATTGTCCGTCTTTCTTCCTACATCCTTATTCTCCACATCATCCCTCTCCCTCTTCCTCCGTCCCTCCTACCTCTCCCTCTTCCTCCCTCCCTCCTACCTCTCCCTCTCTCCCTCCTACCTCTCCCTCTTCCTCCCTCCCTCCTCACTCGTTATTTATCCAAAATCTAACCTAACACAAACTTGGGTTAACTGCTACAGTAATCTAATCCGAACTCAAGCTACCCCTAATCTAACCTCACCTAACCTACCCCTAATCTAACCTAACCTACCCCTAATCTTACCTACTCCCAATCAAACTTACCCCTAACCCCATCAATCTAACCTAAGCTTAATCTAACCTAACCTCCTTAATCTAACCTACCCCCTAACCTAACCTCCTTAATCTAACCTATCCCTAACCTCCTTAATCTAACCTACCCCTAACCTTACCTCCTTAATCTAACCTACCCCCTAACCTAACCTCTTCCCCAACCTAATCTAACCAACCCCCTAACCTAACCTGTGTAATTTAGGATGGAAAGTAGGTTCTTGTCTCGGGTTATTCGTCCGGAAGTCTTTGTTTGGCTCTCATGAACAGTGGGGGATAAAGCAACAATAACAAGGGACAAACTAACACACATCTTTACGGAGCTTTAGCCGAATAAGTGTGTGTGTGTGTGTGTGTGTGTGTGTGTGTGTGTGTGTGTGGGGGGGTGTGTGTGTGTGTGTGGGGGGTTAAGAGTGTGGGGTGTGTGTGGAGTGTGTGTATGTGTGTGTGGGGGGGGTGTGTGTGTGGGTGTGTGTGTGTGTGTGTGTGTGGGGGGTTGGGGAGTGTGGGGAATTGGGGTGTGGGGGTGTGTGGGGGTGTGTGTGTGTGTGGGGGGTTTGTCAATGGGGGGTTTGTGTGGGGGTTTGTGTGTGGGGTTTGTGTGTGTGTGAGGTTTGTGTGTGGGGTGTGTGTGTGTGTGTGGGGTGTGTGTGTGTGGGGTGTGTGTGTGTGTGTGGGGTGTGTGTGTGTGTGTGTGTGTGTGGGGTGTGTGTGTGTGTGTGTGTGTGTGTGTGGGGTGTGTGTGTGTGTGTGTGTACCAAACTATGACAATTGTGTAATGAATTCTAAGAAAGGCTTGAATTACGCTGCTGCTACACAGAAACAAACGGTAATTATGGAGTTTTACGTGGGGTGGGTGGGTATGTGGGTGGAATGGGTGTGTGGATGGGTGTGTGGGTGGAATGGGTGAGTGTGTGGAATGGGTGAGTCGATGGGTGGGTGGGTAGGTGTTTGGGACGGGTTGGTGGGTGAGGATGGATGAAGGACTGTTTGATCGATTGGACTAGGGTGGTAGTGGTGATGGTAATGGAGATTGGCAGTAGTGGTGATAGTGGCGGTGGTGATGGTGATAGTGAGTAGAGGTAGTGATAGTGGCGGTGAGTTGTGGTGGTGATAGTGAGTAGTAGAAGTGGTGATAGTGATGGTGGTGGTGAGTCGTGGTGGTGATAGTGAGTGGAGGTGGTGATAGTGATGGTGGCGGTGAGTAGTGGTGGTGATAGTGATGGTGGCGGTGAGTAGTGGTGGTGATAGTGATGGTGGCGGTGAGTAGTGGTGGTGATAGTGATGGTGGCGGTGAGTAGTGGTGGTGATAGTGAGTAGAGGTGGTGATAGTGATGGTAGTGGCGGCAGCAGAGAATGGAGAGGGCACACCCAATCACCGCAACACAACCACACCATGTAAACAAACCACGTAACCACACCCAAACCACGTAACCACACCATGTAAACAAACCACGTAACCACACCATGTAAACAAACCACATAACCACACAATGTAAACAAACCACGTAACCACACCATGTAAACAAACCACGTAACCACACCATGTAAACAAACCACATAACCACACAACTTAAACAAACCACGTAACAACATGCTATAAACAAGTCACATAACCATGCCCTGTAAACAAACCACGTAACCACACCCTGTAAACAAACCACAACCACACCCTGCAAACAAACCAAATAACCACACCGTGCAAACAAACAATGTAACCACACCTTGCAACAATATACTGAAATGGACCAACAGCATTGATGCAAACAACTGATCCCAGAAAAAATAGTGAATAACGGGACCAAGTAAACAAAACATAAATTGGACGAAGTGAACAAAAACGTAAACAACTGGACCAAGGAAATATAAATGAGGTAAATAATTAGGACACGGATATAAAAACGAGGTATACTGTATAACTGCGACAAGGAAATGCAAAACCAAACCCTTATTAGCCGAGAGAATTAGCCCTTATCAATCTACACACACACACACACACACACACACACACACACACACACACACACACACACACACACTACTACTACCAATCCCTAAATACTAATCCGTTTACTCTACCAACCACCAACGTTTAAAACTAATCCAGATTCTCCAACAACCATCACCTCTTAAACTAATCGCGTTCCTTCAGCAGTCCCCAATATCTTAAACCAAACTTATTTTACTACGAGAAGCATCAAATCTGTAAAGTTAATCACGTCCCCTCCAAGTCGATACCAATCTTTAGAAATTCAATCACTTCCCCCATCAATTACCAATCTTTAAAAATCTAATCAATCCCCTTAATCTTCTAAATCTAATCACGAATACCTTACCCCCTCCCCCCCCAAAAAAAAACCCACACACCAATCATTCAAAAACGAAAGAAAATTTAATCAGCCTCACCAACAGGAAATGGGGTACAAGCGGGTATACTGTATCTTTATTTTGGAAGGGAGGAGAGGGAAGGGGAGGGAAGGGAGGGGAAGGGGAGGGAAGGGGGAGGGAAGAGGAGAAGGGGTAGGGCGGTCTCACCATCATTTATCTTCCTGCTGGTGTTTAAAGCTGCAAGGTACATTGACTCACTCCTGTACACCAATTTTCTATGTAAATCCCCCCCTCCTCTCCCTCCCACACCCACCCCTTTTATTTTGGGCTCTGGATTTGTAAACTCCCCCTCCCCCTAAAATACAAACATTCTGGTTAAGTATAGGTAGTATAGACAGTGGAGTTTATACACAAGAAATCAATGTTTAAACACCTGTGATGGCTCTTGGTGTGACATAAGGTATTACAGTACATTCTCTAAGTCCATTTGATTGGATTGTATATTTTGTAGATGGGGTTTCTATATTAAATAATAAAAAAAAAACGTCTTGGCTTTCGATATGCACAGTTACTCAAAAAACTATCTGAACAAAATAATGTTGAACAAATACGACAACAGATAGTACAGATAGTTCTTTTGAGTGACTACAAGAGTGAAGAAACATTCCACTGGTTGTTGGTAAGTGGGCTGTATGTCTTGCAAAAGGGGCGGCTTATCAAATAGTACATGGGGGTGAAGGGAGATGGTGTGGACAGGTAGATAGAATTGAAGTGGCTAGTGTTGGGGGAGCGTAGGTACGTGGGAAGGTAGCTGGTGTGGGGGAGAGGAGGTGGGTTAAGGGGTGTTAGTGTGGGGGAGAGGAGGTGGGTTAAGGGGTGTTAGTGTGGGGGGGACGGTAAGTAGGTAGGGGGTGTCAATGTGGGGGTAGGTATGAAGGTAGGGGGAGTGTCAATGTGGGGGTAGGTATGAAGGTAGGGGTGTCAGTGTTGATGGGGTAGGTAAGTAGGGGGTGTCAATGTGGAGGAGGTGGGTAGGTAAGGTGTGTCAAGGGGGTGAAGATAGGAGGTGTATATATAGTGAAGACCTTTCCTTCTTTCGTTTTCCTTCCCAGCAACAACCTACCCCACCTGTCCTCCAACATCACCCCTTCCACATCGATTCCTCTGTTCCACCTGCAGGAATGGTCTTCTGTTCCCACAACTCGGGAGAGCGAGGGAGGGAGGGAAGATAGAGAAAACAAGCACTAAAAACAGACGTGTTTTTAGATGTCAGCGACCCTCCATCCGTAAAATGTGACCTTTTCTATATTGTCGTCACAGCCTAGAAGGGTCAAGCTAGGTCACCGACTTCTCAAATGTAATAAAATACAATCAGAAACTTTACCTACAAAAAAAATTCTACATAGTTAGCTACATGAGCCATTGGACGAGTCTTAAAGGGCACACACCCAATACCTGATAAGAAAGACCCAATTACTTACGACAACAACGTAATGAGGTGCACGTCTTAAAGGTAAACTGAGGCGCAGGTCTTAATGACAGAGGTGCACGTCAGAGGTCATCAATGCCTGGTGAACACTTACGACGGTCATATCCTCCTGAAGACGTCTCGTATGCAGCCCAACGAGGTCATAAGGACACTGGTTAAATGAGCCCGTTTGTCTTAATAGTAAGTGCCAAACAGACCTAACAATTGCGACTGGGACCAACTAGGGCTGGGATCCATTAAGAATACGTCCCATTAGAGGAAAAAAACTATCCTAATGGTTAAATTGGGTTGGGACCTTTTAAGCCAGAGACCCAATTATCCTGTCAGCATCCATAACGCTAATAATGTCTCCGGGTTTTTCAAAGGAGACGTCATAATTCCAAATAAAAGTATATAATCACAGGTAAGAATATGTAATCTCAGGTAAGAATATACAATTTCAAAGAACATATTTTCCGTTTCAAAGAACTATCTACTACTTCTGTGGAGAAAATAACGCCAGCCAAGTTAAGTTATAAAAGGTTCTGTTGTTGTGCTGTGACCATAATATCCTTTTGTAAGAGTGTGAGGGAAGGTGTGTTATTACCCGTGTCCAGTAAGTGCACCCGAGGGAGGCCTGATTATGTCGAGTGATAATGATCGTCGTTCTGAGTTAGCCTTTGAACAGTATTTATGGTGGCTAGAAAGAATAAAAGAAATAAGAAATATCAAGGGAAGAAAATATAAGTCACATTACCGAAAGAAAGAAAGAAAGAAAGAAAGAAAGAAAGAAAGAAACAGACAAAGTAGTGTTAAGTCATTCTAATTGTCGTAATAGCCTTAAGCAAAACCTTTTAGCATCAATACAACTGTAAGAACACAAACGAAACGATAATCAAAGGAACATCAGAAGAAATGAGACGATGAAAAGGAATAGCAAAGAAGAATCTAACAGAAAGAAGAAAATGCAAGTGCTGGTGGCTATGTGGGGGTATTTACTGTCACGACACATGACTACACAACACCTCACCCCCTCTCACCCACTACCTCACCCCTCTCACCTGCTACCTCACCCCTCTCACCTACTACCTCACCCCTCTCACCCACTACCTCACCCCCCTCACCCACTACCTCACCCCCCTCACCTACTCACCTCACCCTCCACCCACCACCTCCTCACCCACCTCTCACCTCCACCACCTGCAACCTCCCACCCACCACCTCATAGACCCACTACCTCCCCCCGCCTCTCACCCCTCACCCACTACCTCTTCCTCACCTCCACCTCTCACCCACTACCACCTCTCCTACCTCTCCGTCTCCTCCTCTCACCCTGCTCTCCCTCACCTCACCCCTCTCACCTCTACCTCACCCCTCTCACCCACTACCTCACCCCTCTCACCCACCACCTCACCCACTACCTCACCCCTCTCTCACCCACTACCTCACCCCTCTCTCACCTACTACCTCACCCCTCTCACCTACTACCTCACCCCTCTCACCTACTACCTCTCCGTCCTTTCTTTGCGGTCTCTGTACCTCTTGATAAAACCCTTAACAGAAGTGGGAGAGAATTTACGATAACAAACGTTAAGTAGAAGAAGGAAAGAGAGAGAAAATAGAATAAGATTGAAGTGAAAAATACAAAAAGGAAAACGAGGAGGGGAGAGCAAAGAACACGAGAAAAATACATCGTAAAAGGAATAATAACAGAAAGGAGCAAAATATATAAATTACAAACTGGTGGGACTCTGAATAACGAAAAATATTCCTTTATTCCACTTCATGATGTTAACAAGAACAAGGTAAACTAGAGACAACAACAACGAGCCTTCATAACAAGACATAACAGCCATGATCGTGTAGTTCTTACCCTTTTCATTTATCTCATCTGCATCCCTTAAGAAAAAAATAAGAATAAAAGTATCACAAAACTTTCAAAAATCTAGAAAAAAGGCAAAAAATATACAAAAAGTTAAATCTCACAAAACTTAAAAAAAAATTTAAAAAGTTCAAGAAAAAAAAGAGAAAATAAGGAAGAGAAACGACATAAATAAATAGGGAGAAACAAAAGTAGCTGAGGCCTAGGGGTACTTGTAAGCCCGGACCTACGGCCTAGAAAACAGTGCGTTAATGTTCGAAATAGGCAAACAGAGTATTGGGTTTTATATCTAGAAGTGTAAGTAATAAGAGTGCAGAGGTCTTATTGCAACTATATCTTGCGCTAGTCAGGCCGCACCTCGATTATGCGGTTCAGTTCTGGTGCCCTTATTATAGAATGGATATCAATTCACTGGAGTCGGTGCAGCGAAGAATGACGAAAATGATTCCGGGACTTAGAAACCTTCCATATCAGGGTAGGTTAAAGAAACTAAACTTGCATTCACTAGAAAGACGAAGAGTGCGGGGAGATATGATAGAAGTATTCAAGAGGGTGAAAGAAATCAATAAAGGTGATATAGATAAAGTTCTTATAATGTCCGAGCAGGATAGGACTCGGAACAACGGATTCAAGTTGGATAAGTTTGGGTTTAGGAGGGAGATAGGAAGGAACTGGTTTACAAATAGGGTGGTGGACGAGTGGAACAAGCTTAGCAACTTTGTAGTAAGTGCTGGAACGCTGGAAAGTTTCAAAGGGAGGCTGGATAGATTCATGGATGATAGAAAGTGGTAGTAACTCTCGACAGGAGCTGCCATGCACATGCCAACCGTCCTATTGCAGACTCCTTATTTTCTTATGTTCTTATAATTACCTTTGATCTCCAGGGCCAAATAATCAAAGGACCTAATATGACGCGACATAATGGTAGCAATAAAGAGGAGGCCACAAAGGCTGGAATCTAGTAAACAACACACACACACACACACACACACACACACACACACACACACCTCTAGTATATATATTGTATCTCTGGTAATAAGACAAGATCACTTTATGTGGCCGGCAACACAATTCACGTACAAACAAGAAAAAAACAAACACGAATAAAACACACACACGTTAGTTTTCTCAGCCAAATTTCACCGTAGGGATTGACTGACTGACAAAGACAACAATACGCATTTCCAGTAGTCATTATGGCAAGTCATATATTTTCTCCGTCAAAGTTTTATGCGGACTGACTGACTGACTGACTAACTAACTGGTAGAACAGAAGAAAAAAGAAAATTGCATTCCATACCGACTACAAAACGCCCAAGAGGAGCAAAACCAACACATGCACCACCACCCTTAATCAACCTCATCTCAGACTTCATCAGAGTGGGATTATTAAGTAAACTGTACAGGTAAAAGGTAATAATAACAAGCTCACTAATATATATTCACGGGCCGTCTGTCTCTCATCAAAGACACGCGGGACTGAAATAATATGACGTTACGTAATATTACAGCAGCAAGTGAAATACTCGCACACAAGTTTCTTAGTAAAATGGTGTACTTGAGAGAGAGAGAGAGAGAGAGAGAGAGAGAGAGAGTCGTCTACATGATGAGCGAAAGGTCAGAGGTCTTCTCTAGAAGTTAAATGTCATAGGGAAGGAAAACCGCCGCTTCAGGGGTAGTGGAGGTGTAGGGAAGGGGGGAAGGGGAAAGGTAAAGAGGAATGGCGAAGAGGTGGGGGTGGAAATTGAGAGAGGGAGGTGGAAGAGTAGAGTGGGAAGTGGAAGAGGAGAGTGGGAGATGGTGCAGGAGTGTGTGAGGGGGAGGAGGAGAGTGGGGAGGTGGAGAAAAGTGGGGAGGGATGAAGAAGAATGGGAGGTGGAAGAGGAGAGTAGGGGGTAAGGTGGAGGAGAGTGGGGGGTGGTGGATGAGTAGGGGTAGGTGAAAGAGAGTGGGATGAGGTGGGGGGAGAAAAAAAAAGAATAGATGGAAGAGAGAGTGGGAGGTGGAAGAGGAGAGCGGGGAAGGTGGAGAAGAGTGGAAGGAGGTGGAGGAGGATAGATAGGTAGTCAGGATGATGGGAAATAATAATAATAATAAAAATAATAATAATAATAATAATAGAAAATAATAA
Source organism: Homarus americanus (assembly GCF_018991925.1). Lineage (NCBI taxonomy): Eukaryota > Metazoa > Arthropoda > Malacostraca > Decapoda > Nephropidae > Homarus > Homarus americanus. The sequence goes on from NW_024713129.1 coordinate 19,170,566, forward strand.
TAATTAAATAAATAATACCTGCGTCAATAAAGCACACACTGCCTTACTAGCTACACACGAGGCTGATAAAGGGGCGTAATCAACAAAGTGGGTACTAGAGGGCCCGCTGGGAACGAACACGGTAAACAACGCCAAATCACACTCGATCTCCCTTCTCGTATGACACACCTACACCGAATTTAATCACATCCTCCGACCGCTCTTTGTTTTGCTTTTGGATACTAAACAGACGGACGGATATTACTATATACTAATAATATAAGAGGAGGAAGAGGGGTAGGGAAGAAGGGGGGAAGAGAATAATAATAAGAAGAGGGGTAGGGAAGAAGGGGGGGAAGAGAATAATAATAAGAGGAAGAGGGGGAGGGAAGAAGGGGGAAGAGAATAATAATAAGAGGAGGAAGAGGGGTAGGGAAGAGAATAATAATAAGAGGAGGAAGAGGGGTAAGGAAGAATGGGGAAGAGAATAATAATAAGAGGAGGAAGAGGGGGAGGGAAGAAGGGAAAAGAGAATAATAATAAGAGGAGGAAGAGGGGAAGAGGGAAGAGAATAATAATAAGAGGAAGAGATAAGAGGAGGAAGAGGGTAAAGAGAATAATAATAGAGAGAGAAGGAAGGGCAAGAAGGGGAAGAGAATAATAAGAGTAATAATAAGAGGAGGAAGACGGGGAAAGAAAAATAATGAGTAAGATCATGAATAATAATAATGTAAGAATACCACGAAAGCAAAGACACAACAGGAAAGAAGCCAACACCTTCATCTTTCCCCAACTCCCCATATATACCCCCTCCCCCCTACCCCTCCTTCTTCCCCTCCTCGTCAATGTTCCCCCCTTAATACAGTTTTCCCTTTCCCTTCTCATTATTTCACCCCCTCCCAAGTGCCCTTCCCCACCTTCTTTCCTTCTGAGTCTTTTTTCCCCACCCATACTTCATTCTTCCCCATTTCACCTTTCCTCTTCCTTAATACCTTCCATTTCCCGTCCCCTCTCTAATACCTCAAATTTTCTTTCTTCTTAATGCTTACACTCTTCCCTCCTTACGCCTCACCCTTCCCTCCCTTTTTGTTTCATCCTCTCCTCCCCTTCCTAATCCCTCATCCTTCCCTCCCTAATCCCTCATCCTTCCCTCCTTTATGCATGCCCTCCCTTTTGTTTCATCCTCTCCTCCCCTTCCCCTCCCTCCCCTCCCCTCCCTTCCTAATCCCTCATCCTTCCCTCCCTATCCTTTCCCTCCTAATCCTCATCCTTCCCTCCCTCCCTAATCCTCATCCCCACCTTCCCTCCTTATACCACACGCCCGGCCTTGCCCCCCCCCAGCCTGCCCTCGTGGCCTAGTATTATGGAAGCCAACTTACCGCAAAATCCCATCAGATATTACTTAACACACGTGAGAACACCCAGCACCTGCAGCCTCTTGTGTTCACTCACCCCCCACGGTTGGATCATGAAGTAAGGAACATACACACACACACACACACACACACACACACACACACACACACACACACACACACACACACACACACACACACACACACACACACACACGTACGTCTAAAATACACAAACAAACACACAATGAAAACTAAGAGCAAGGAACATTTGAAATCGAAACTGCATTCAAATAACTACCTTCTCTATGGCCAATTACACATATGAAGTCTGGAACACGACACACAAAAATACACAACTTTGTTTACTGGTCTTTATAACGTGTACCATATAGGACTCATACATACACCCTAGCCATACACACAGCCCTCGCTCCTCACCCCTCTTCTCCCAGGTGCGAGGGTAACCAAGCGAGGGTAAGAGCCGTGCTGGAGAATGCTGATGCGGGCATACACACGTTCCTCTTATGCTGTGACCTTTGCTAAATGCTGCCGCGACCCTGTCATACCTACCACAATCCGCCACTACCACCACCACCACACCTTTCCTGGGCTTTCACAACCTCCATTACTAATACCTGGAGTGCCCCTACCACAGATACCACACCACCACCACCACACCTTGCTAGGCTTTCACCGTCATCTTTAATAATACCTGGAACGACTCGACCAAAGGTACCACCACCACCACCACTCTCTACCTAGCTTGGATTTCACCATCACCTTTAATAATACAGTACAGTACCTGGAACGACCCGACCATTGCTACCACAGCCAGACTATGGATCAACACCCTACAGGGCCTACACCTTCAGTAGCTGGAGTGTCAAGGGCAGCAGGGCTACTCCGTCATTAGCAGTCGGGAGATCAGTTCAACAAAGGTTTTAACAGCCACGTCTCCGTTCACCACTTCTAGGTCCCATAGTAAATAAATAAATAAATAACTAAATCAGCGTGTGTGTGTGTGTCAGTTTTTTAATGCTTTTCCTCACGGACCCACAAATGTTTCCCTTATCCCGCTCCCGGTCCACTCCAACTGGTAATCCTCACAAACGCAGCGTGTAATCTATTCTTGATCGCTCTTGATCTGATTTTTTACCATCAAATGCATCTCTCTCGCCTTCATCTGAATAATGACGGTTTTTGTTCTATCATTTATAACGTGTCCACATTCCCACGTTGCCAAACCCTATGTATCGATAATGTTGTTCACAGTTACGGCTGTATCTTTCAATTACTATTCATTTCCAAGGCCGAACCTAACCCACTCTAGCCAAACGCACTTTAACCTAATCAAACCTAGTCTACCTTAACCGAATCCTTACGAGTCAAGCGTACCCTAACCAAACCTAGACTAGCCTTACGTATCCTAAACCTAATCCATCATTACAAAGTAAAACTTGATCCAAGGTGATTTAAGCAAACTTGACCTGACCTACCCGAACCTAAACTATCATAACCTAGCCTTCAGACCAACGAATCACCAGGGAGTTCGTTCACGTACACACGCAGTGATAAAGTAAATGACTACCTTGGTACCGTGTTGTAGAAGGGTAACACATCTGTTCCATATGAGAGAGAGAGAGAGAGAGAGAGAGAGAGAGAGAGAGAGAGAGAGAGAGAGAGAGAGAGAGAGATGGATGCTGATGTAAGTACGTTGTTAATAATAATAATAAAAATAGTAAGTTTGAAAATATTAAGAAAATACCAAATTCAATAATGATTAATAATTATGATTTACGAACACTATAAAAATAACGATAACATTAAGCAATCAGAGTAATATTCAATTGAATACATTATAATAATTTACTTACAAAATTATACTCATAATGACGAAAAATATATATAAGAAAGGTTATGAAAATAGAAAATGGATAAAAACTAATATAAACACAGGAAAAGCGTGAAAGAAGAATGAGGAAGGAGAAAGAAAATAGAAATACTGTAGGAGCAGAAAAAGGGAGAGGATCGGAGCTAGCAATGGAAAGAAGGAAAGTAGGAAAGAAAGAAGAAAAGCAGGAAAGAAAGAAGGAAAGTATGATGGAAAGAAGGAAAGAACGAAGGAAGCAAGAGTATGCGAGCCGAGAACAGTTGCACACATTAGCTATCAAAATACTGCCAAATAGCCGGCGCCTGTGGGTCGGGTCACTGCCCACCATAAACAAATTTACCATTAAGCAAATGCAGCCAGCCAGCCAAACCAGCCAGACAGCCAAGTCAACCGGCCAGCCAAGTCAACCGGCCAGCCACATAAGTCAACAAAATCAAACAACCAGGCAAAACAAACCAACTAGCCAACCAACCATTCATCCACCCATCCAGTTCGTCATTCCACGAGCTGTTTTGCCCAATAAACTAGCCCCCTCAGGGTCAATCTTAAAAAAAAAAAAAAACTTCAATACAGCAGAAGACAAAGTCACTTTCAACATAACCTGGGTCAACAAAGCCACTTTTAACACAGCAGCGGTCATCAAGCCACTTTCAACAAATGGTCAATAAAGCCACCGTCAACACAGCAGCGGTCAACAAAGCCACCTTCAACACAGCAGCGGTCAACAAAGCCACCTTCAAGACAGCAGCGGTCAACAAAGCCACCTTCAAGACAGTAGCTACAGCCGGTGCCGCCGTCTTACCCTGGCCCACGCTACAGGGCTTTATAGCTGCCAGCTGTAACAATAAATACAGCTGGCCGAGGTGCCTCGCCTCGCCCTCCCACCGATCACACCGCCCTTACCCTGCTGTGGGAATGGCGAAGAAACTGCGGCCGACGGCGATATTTGTGTCTGCTGTATCTCAAGGCGTCTGCTGTATCTTTTCTCTTTTTAGTTTCCTTATTAACTTTATGTGACATTCACCGAGGGGAAAATTTGCCAATAATTCACTCGTTCGTTGACGGAGAAAATGTTTCCATATGTCATTCACTCACTCAGATAAACTATCATTCAATCACTCAGATAAAATTGTCACTCACTCACTAATATTGACACTGACTCACTCTGATAAATTGTCACTCACTCACTGAAAAATTGTCACTCACTCATTGAAAAATTGTCACTCACTCACTCACTGATAAATTGTCACTCGCTCACTAAAATTGATTCAGGCGCTGGTGGGTGCCATGAATAACCCCCTCGCTAAATTCAGTGGTGGGAGCACGTCATTACACACGCCCAAGAGACCGCGTAGTGAACATTACGGTCTAAGGGTCAAATGGGGCCCCAGTTCTTCCAGGCCTCTATCTAACGTAAACTAACTATGAGACTTGGATTCGTAAGTCTGAATGAGTCCTATTCTACAGTGCTACAATCTTAATCGGCTCCGGATTCAAAAGGTTCCCACAACACGACCTAATTACAGTATGTAGGACTGAAGACCATTAGGGCCTATTACGACTGGTGAACAAGTAGGATGAGTACACATTAGTATAGGAACAGCAGCCTATTAAAATTGAGGTGGTGGTGGTCGTGGGGGCAGATTTAATGCACACTAGAATCGGGGCCCACCAACACAATAAGGACCCGTTAGGAGTATGGCTCTCATCCTAGTGGTGGAGCTATACACTAAAGACTACTAGCAGTGGGGGCCCATTTGGCTAGTCGCCGCCTTCCCCTTGGTGACTAGTAGCACAATGACTCCTGGACATTTCTCCATATATAACCAAATAACATTAATTTAAATAAAGTACATAACCGTAATACAAACTATAATTAAATATAAGCTGTATTAACTCATCATTTTAGGTCGGGTTTAATTATAGTTAAGAAGGTAAGGGACGTTTTCTATGAATTATCAGTTAACTTCAAGATCTGTTAACTCATCTCCCATAAAGCTCTATCAATATAAATCCAAAGTCATCCTTACTTGGCAAGAGTGTGGTGCGCTGCGTGTTTTAAGGCTTAATCTCCAGATATCCCCAAAACGCAACACCTACACACACACACAGTAAGTAACGCACTTAGGTCATTATACTCTTGGATCCAATGGTGTCTTAATATCAGGAATAAACTGTAAATCATTATTAGCTATTTTATTAGTATTACTATTATCATGACACACTGCTGTTAAAACAATACGTACAATATTTTCAATGTCTTTGTACTGAATGGCTACGATTCAATGGTTATAATAGGTTTAGTTAAATTCATACTTTTGTACTGCTATATTTTAATTGGTGATTTAGTTTGATATTTTCCTTATTTATAATTATTTTGTCTTTTCGGGTAATGTGATGAGTTGAATTACGTGTAAAGCCTAATAAGACTCAATGTAACAGTCTATTTGAATTCTCTGCAGTAGTATAATACGAAACAACAAAGCCCTACCATTAAATTAAGCAACGGGGACTAAGTAACCAATCACCGATCACTTTTACATTTATTCGTAATTTTTACTACGTACTATAGTAAACAAACGGCCTCGAGTTGCCAGCTGTCCCCAGCAGTGTTCGAAGAGTCTTGAACGAGACTGTACCAATGGCTGAGAAATAAACCGTATATTGTTATTATTAGGTAATGGTGAAGTTCGTTGAAGTAATTTTCCTGATGTCATTCACTACCCAGGGAAAAGCCCAACGCCCGCAGGCCAGAGATTGGTCCTTACCAGGAAAGAGGCTGCTCCCCTGGTAACTCAGCCCCTCTAACACGGATGTGCTGCTTCGATTCCAGGGGATGGAGGGGAAGGAAGGGGGGGGGATGTTTATCAAGGCACTTATGGGATAAAACTTTTAACTTCCTATTTTTCCCGTTTTCTTCACCGGCTTTTTCTTTCTCTCGTCTCTTCAAGTACGTACAGTCCATCAAACCCTAATCTCAGCTCCTATAAATTTTTATTTCCTCCTTACACACTAATCCTATTAAATTCTCCCTCTTCTTTCCCCTATTCCATCTTCTCCCGTATCTTTCCTCTTCTTTCACACTCTTACAACCGCTTCCGCTGGCTCATATTACTCTTGTATACCTGTACCTCCTCTTCACTGCAACACTATTCCATCCTCCTCTTTCATCCTCACTGCACCAGCATCAAACCCCATCTCCTATACTCTCCTTCACCCCTCCTCCTCCCTCGCCGTCTCCTTCCTCTTCCTGGGTGCGTCAGGTCGTGGAACTCTCCCGGCGTGTTAGGAGAGCCACACCCTGCAGTAATGCCACCACCCCTGGTACCGGAGTCCTCGCCACTGTTCACCATGAAAGGAATGAGAGTCCTCTGCAGATGCGCCTTCAATGTGTCACCCCTCCCCCTCCCCTCTTCCTCCCTGCTGCTGCTCCTCCTTGTGCTTCTATTTTTTACTGCTGAAGGTGCTGGTGCTATTGGCGCTCCTGGTGTTGTTACTATTTCTGATGGCCTTCACACTATTACTATTCGTATTGATGTTCCTCCTCCTCATACTGGGGGTGGTAAAATACTACTATTGCTGCTGGTTTCCTTCTCCAGTAACTATTGCTGTAATACTGCTAATGGTGCTCGTACTGGTATTGCCAGTGATGGTACTCGTATTACTGCTAATGATGTTACAATAAATACCACTAATTACTACTACTGATTTTTCTTTCTACTTCTATTGCCGTATTACTGGTGATGGTGTTAGTGCAGGATATGATGTTAGTATTGGTGCAGGATATGATGTTAGTGTAGGATATGATGTTAGTATTGGTGCAGGATGTGATGTTAGTATTGGTGCAGGATGTGATGTTAGTATTGGTGCAGGATATGATGTTAGTATTGGTGCAGGATATGATGTTAGTATTGGTGCAGGATGAAATTGGTACTGGTTCTATCTGTGATGACTCGACCAAGAGTACCGACACCGGTCTCCTCCTCAGAGCCACGCACGCTACGAATCATCGCGTGACTAACAATGCAAGGAGTTTTTTTTTTTCCTTTTTTTTACATTTTTCACCGACACTTGATGTCTTGGTGCAATGTTAGGTCAAGGTGGGAGAGTAATCAGGTTAAGCGTGGATAATAGGTTAGTCATTTGATCCGTATATCGGCGCTGTACAAACCCCTAAATACTGTACCTATGTGCCTGTGTTGGTGTTACTGGCTTTGTGTTGCTGTTCCTTACCTTGGTGATATTACTGTGTTGTTCCTTAAGATAAGTTGATATTACTAAGTTTGTCTTGCTATTGTTCCTCAACAAAGTGTTGCTGTTCCTTAAGAAATGTTGGTGTTCCCGGGCTTGTGTTACTGTTCCTTAAGAGATGCTGGTGTTCCCGAGTTTGTGCTACTGTTGTTATTCTTAAGTGTGGTGTTGGTGTTACGGAGTTTGTGTTGCTGTTCCTGAAGTGATACTGGTGTTCCCGGATTTGTGTTACTGTTCCTTAAGAGATGCTGGTGTTTCTTAACGTAGTGTTGCTGTTCCTTAAAGAGATGCTGGTGTTCCTTAACGTAGTGTTGCTGTTCCTTAAGAGATACTGGTGTTTCTTAACGTAGTGTTGCTGTTCCTTAAAAGATGCTGGTGTTCCTTAACGGAGTGTTGCTGTTCCTTAAGAGATGCTGGTGTTCCTTAACGTAATGTTGCTGTTCCTTAAGAGATGCTGGTGTTCCCGGGTTTGTGATGCTGTTCCGTAAAGAGATGCTGGTGTTCCTTAACATAAGTGTTGCTGTTCCTTAAGAGATGCTGGTGTTCCCGGGTTTGTGATGCTGTTCCGTAAAGAGATGCTGGTGTTCCTTAACATAGTGTTGCTGTTCCTTAAAAGAGATGCTGGTGTTCCCGGGTTTGTGTTGCTGTCGACTCATAAGGTGTTAGTTTTACTGCCGCGGCCCGGCCATCCTGGGTCCCCTATTAAGGCCCGGGAAATAAATGGCCTCCGTGTGAGTGTCTTAATTACCGAGAGGGAAAAAAACAAAGCTAAGCACCTCGAATTTATCTGAGAGAGAGAGAGAGAGAGAGAGAGAGAGAGAGAGAGTCAGTCTACTTCCCTTGTTGCACAATGGTCTGGATGTCGGCATGCACCCCCCCCTCCCCCCCAACAAGACCCCTCCTCCCCCTCCTCTCTCCCTCCATCTCTATGGCGAGGGGAAGAAAAGTGAGAGATTTACATTAAAGGGAAACGTCCGCCATCAACTGTAAGTAGTCTGATGCCGGCCGTGGTGGCGGTGGTGTATGGTAGTAGTGGTGATGGTGGTTGTTGTAGTTGGTGGTGGTAGTGGTGGTGGTAGTGGTGATGATGATGGTGGTGTATGGTAGTAGTGGTGATGGTGGTTGTTGTAGTTGGTGGTGGTTGTTGTAGTTGGTGGTGGTGGTGGTGGTGGTTGCTGTTGGTGGTAGTGGTGATGGTGGTGGAGGTTGTTGTAGTTGGTGGTGGTGGTTGTTGTAGTTGGTGGTGGTGGTTGTTGTAGTTGGTGGTGGTAGTGGTGGTGGTAGTGGTGTTGATGGTAGTGGTGATGGTGGTGGATGATGGTGGTGGGAGCTGGTTGTTGTTGGTGAATGGTGGTGATTGTTGTTGGTGGATGGTTGCTGTTGTTGGTGATGCATGGCTGTTGTTGGTGATGGATGGTTACTGTTGGTGGATGGTTGGTGTTGGTGGTGATGGATGTTGTTGGTGATAGGTGGTTACTGCTGTTGGTGATGGATGACTGTTGTTGGTGATGGATGGCTGTTGTTGGTGGTGGTGGATGGTTGCTGCTGTTGGATGGTTGGACGATGAATTTTGCCACAGACCGCAGTTAGTTTATTGTGCACCCCATTTCAGCCTGTGAGCGGTAGAGCAAAAGGGGATTACAAAGTCAGGATTATACTGTGCTACAATGTATGGTACAGAGTATTTTCCGCACACAGTTTGATGGTGGTGGTGGCGATGGTGGTGGTTACAGTGTTGGTGGATGATAATTATGTCAAGTGAATGAGTAGTGAGACATCGACAGGATAATGGGAGATACGATACCGATAATAATAATGATAATGATGGATCAAATGATAATGATGGATATAATGCTAACGTGATAACGACAGCAACGACGATTACAAAAGCAAAAACAATCATAATAACAACGATAATGAGAGAGAGAGAGAGGAGAGAGAGAGAGAGAGAGAGAGAGAGAGAGAGGGGGGGGTGGGGGTGGGAGGGGAGAGGGGTGGAGGGAGGTGAGAGGGGAGAGGGGTGGAAGGAGGGGGAGACTGCCTTTCTCTATCCTCTTTTACTTGCAACTGGGCTCAAGGAGGGAGGAGGAGGAGGAGGAGGGAGGGAGGAGGGAGGGAGGGGAGGGGGGGGGGTGGGAGAGTTGGGGATGATGGAGGAGGAGGAGGAGGAGGATAGAGAAGGATGGAAGAGTAGGGTGGAGTTGGTGATGGGAGGGGTAGGGGAAGAAGAGAAGAGCCGGGTAGGGGAAGAGACGGAGGAGAAAATGAAGGAAAGGAGAGAGGAGGAAGGGGGTGAAGGGAAGGAAGGAAAGGAGAGAGGGCGGGGGAGGAGGGACAAACAGGGTGCAGAAAAGAGAGTTATGGAAGGAGGAAGAGGTGAGGTAGGAGGGAGGAAGGAAGGGATAAGGTGGGAGGGAGGAGGGAAGGGTGAAGTGGGAGACGAGGAAAGTTTAGAGAAGAGAGTTGATTGAGGAAAGGAAGAAATGGATAGGGAAAATGGGAAAAGAAGAGAAGGTAATTGTAGAGAGGGATGGAGCTTGTTTTGGAGAGCGTTGGGGGCTGAGGCTTGGAGATGGGGAGGGAGGGAGAGAGAGTGAGTGAGTTGAGGAGTACACAAAGGAAGAGAAAGGATGATGGTGTTAACAAAAGGAGGAAGAGGAGGAGAAGAGAAGGGGATGGGAAGGATAAAGAAATAGAAGAAAAGTGAGGAGAAGGAAGAATTTGATAAGGTGACACAGAGAATGAAGAACCGACTCGACTGGAAGCATCTGATGGCCATCCTTAATTGAGTTGCCTTACCGTTTATTATTGTTGTATACCTGCACTATCCAGGTGAACTGGTAATTGGGACACCTTCACGATCTATGTTCACTGTATACCTGGAGTTGTTTACACATATGCTGAACTGTATACTTGTATTGCCTTCATACATGTCACATCAATTGTATATTTTCATGATGATTTTACCCCCGAGTTTGGCAGGGTGACAATTCTTCAGATGGGATATCCTGGGGTGACAATTTTTCAGGTGGGGTCAAGACCTCCATGGTTAGGTTTGGTTAGGTTAAGTTAGGTTAGGTGTATATTGCTCTTTTCTTTTTTCTTTAAACTTTTCACAATAAAGATGCATAACACAAAGGAATATATTTATGTTATCCTAATTATACAAATTATATTCACTGTGGGCTGGGGTTATGATTCTTCAGGAGGAAGTGGGAAGAGGGAGAGGAGGTGAGAGGAAAAGAGAAGGGGATGGAGGTAGGAGAAAGTGAAAGGGGGAGACGGGGGATAAGGATGGTGGAACGGACAGGGAAATCTAGGATGGAGAGTAAAGGAAAAAGTAGAGGCAGTTTCAGAAAGAGGAGGAGGGGGTGGTGGTGGTGTTGGCTGGAGGGTGTTCAGACCATCATTGATCGAGGCTACCATGCCCTGTGTGTGTGTGTGTTAATAATAATAATAATAATAATAATAATAATAATAATAATAATAATAATAATTAACGGTTTATTGAAAGAGCATGGCAGCCGGAAGGCTGAAAATATAGTTACATAATTGGGGAATGGGCCTTTTGATTTACAAATAATATACAAGTAACATAAGTGATACAAATATGATATATAATAACTAGGTGGGGAGAAAGTCATACTACAGGTGTTGTGTGTATTTGAGAGAGAGAGAGAGAGAGAGAGAGAGATTGTCCGTCGTAACACCACTCATTTCCCTCACACCACTGCTGCTTCACACCACTCTCCCTGCACCACCGCCGCTTCACACCACCCTTTACCACATACCACCCTCCACCACATACCTCACACCACCACTTCCCCCCCCCCTTGTTATCGCCACTATAACGTAACATGGAGGACGTTATTAATACGGAATGTGTGTGTATGTATGTGTCTGTGTGTACGTATGTGTTTATGTATGTGTGTGGGGCCAGCTGATGATGGCGGCAGCAGCAGGGGAGGGGAGCCGTGACCTGGCCGTGTAATGTCCCTCACACCTGATGTGAACCAGCGCCCAGGAAAACATTTATACGCTGCCTCGTCTATCACCATCTGCCAAAAAAACAACCTGAGTGACGATGACCCACAGAAAGACTCTCGTTGTGTGTGTGTGTGTGTGTGTGTGTGTGTGTGTGTGTGTGTGTGTGCTATCTTTCGTTGAGGTGATGTACCAGGCTCACACAAGGTAATCTCCAATCTCCTCTCTCAAATGAAGGGATCTGAGTATATGATGGAAGGATTCAGCTATATGTCAGAGGCTTCACCCGCATGTTTGAGTGAGACGTCATTGAATTTCTTGCTTTAAGGAACGACATTATAGTTAACAAAATCATCAACGGGTACAAGTGCCAGTCCAAATACATGTACGGACAAACGCACGTAGAATATTCAGACTGATAACGGAACACAAACGTAATTTAGATTCAATGTTATTCGTACGCAAAGAAATGCAGTAAAAGCACATACTTATTTTACACAGACAGACAGACAGACTAACCAACATACACATCTCTCATATTTCGGTCACGTCTGAGCACTACCACCACCTGCTACTCCCGCCAGTGTTGATAGCTGGGTCGCCCTGCCTCCTGCTGCTGAGACCCCGGGGTCTCGTCCACGTTTTCACCAACAACACCACAGGGAAATATAGGATCAGTTGCCATGTTCAATACTCTACAACCTGACAACCAATCAGCCAACCTAAGCGTCAGGAAACGTGAAAACCAGCCAACCTCTTGACCAGACAACCCAACGGCCAGAATACCCCGATAGCCAACAACTCGATAACTTAAACCCAACAACTAGGCAACGTCCATTATTATCAAACATAACACCAGAACAATATAAATAGTCACTACACCTTAGACGATCCACCAATATCGTCTGTGGAATGATTCTAAACAGTAAAACTAAGTACAACATCACGGTCAACTCCTACACTCAGGTGCCTCGTAATGCTTAGTATTTTAGCCTGACCCGAGGGTCTTAATCACCATGATTAGACTAATTATTCATCACTTATGAGGAAAGTTTCATTTGCCGTCTAATTTTACCCCAATTGCCTTTCAACTAAGTATTACTATAATAAAAACGTCCATTCCGTAAACGAATGAATGGATAAAACAGCTTGAATACAAGTAATAAATTTGTCCTTGAGGCAAGTAACTGCCGTCGAAAGTGAATAAGTAAAATAATTCAACAGACGTGTTTTAGCCAAAAGAAACTTCAAGTTACGAATCACATAAGCCTTTGATCGTCGTTTCATGGGATCGTTCGACACTGACGCAAATAACGACCACCGCCCCAATCACCGAACATCCCTCAGGTAATGACGACGAATACGGCTGAAACCTTAAGTAAATACCGGGTAATGATTTCTTATATTCCAGAGTAAATTCACCTTGAGGATAAAGATGGGATATGAGGTGGAGTGTGTGTTGGTGATGTTGGACCTCAGCTAAGACCTTTAACTGACACGGGGTAAATGATTTATTGTAATCTAGAGACCAAACACTTTGAATGCATCAATATATAAATAAATGCATACGAATAAATAAGCTACTGTATATATTCGTTCATATACAGTAGGCCGTAGATTCGCATAGTAAATAATACAGTTAGACTACATCTATTTATACTATACATAACCCGTGCTCCTCTCTCTCTCTCTCTCTAACAAGTAATTCAAAATGTATCATGACAGAAGATGAAGGAGTTGTCCCGAAATATCCTGACGAAGACCATTTGTCAGCGCGAGGTGTTGCGTGTGCTGAAGCCATGAACTTTTAGCGGGGTGGCAGGATGGGCCTTTGGAGAGGTGGCAGGTTGGGCCTTTGGGGAGGTGGCAGGATGGGCCTTTGGGGAGGTGGCAGGATGGGCCTTTGGGGAGGTGGCAGGATGGGCCTTTGGGGAGGTGGCAGGATGGGCTGGGCCTTTGGGGAGGTGGCAGGCTGGCCTTGGCAGGCTGGGCCTTGGGAGGTGGCAGGCTGGGCCTTTGGGGAGGTGGCAGGATGGGCCTTTGGGGAGGTGGCAGGATGGGCCTTTGGGGAGGTGGCAGGATGGGCCTTTGGGGAGGTGGCAGGATGGGCCTTTGGGGAGGTAGCATTATGGGCCTCTTGAAGGATGGTAGAATGTATCTTTATACCGGTGGCAGGATGGGCCTATATCATGCAAGATGGGCCTACATCATGCAAGATAGACGTATAACTTACAAAATGGACATATATCTTGCAAGATTCGCCTACATCATGTAAGATAGGCCTATTACTTACAAAGTGGGCCTAGAGCTTGCAAGATGGGGCTTTAACTTTCAAGATGGACCTTCAGTGGGATGCCAGGATGCTGAGGGACGAGGGGGGTGGTATAAACACAGGCTATAGAGTCTCGCCCATCCATCAACATTCCTTCTTGATTAATGGCTCCAAGGACCACATCACCAACACCTTTGTTTATAATCTCTCTCTCTCTCTCTCTCTCTCTCTCTCTCTCTCTCTCCTTCTATTAATAATTAACGGTTTACTGATAGAACATGGCAGCCAAAACGCTGAATATATAGTTACATATATATATATATATATATATATATATATATATATATATATATATATATATATATATATATATATATATATATCTGGTACAAATATGATATATAATAAAGGGGGAAAGGTAATTCAACAGAGAATTTCAGCATAGTTTCAATACAAGAGTAAGGCTGGCTGGGGAGTGAACACACTGGTTAAGTACGAGTTGTTGATAATTTTTACTATGCCTGGGCTATTCTTAACTTCTTACGGCGATCAGTATGTGGTAGTATGGGCTGGTAGCGGTTGTAGTGGAACAGCAATTCGCTAACGTGGTATTTCGAGTGGGAGCATGAGACGGTGACGAAGATGGCGATGACCAGAGAGAGAGAGCCGAGAGGGTCCGTGTGTTTAGCGCTTCTTGATACGTGAAGTAGGGAGGGAGGAAGGGAGGGGAGAGAATAATCCTGCACGCCTTCTTTTGCACTTTCTGTAGGAGTTTCCGTTGTGTGGCATTTAAGGAGTAAGATCAGGCAGGGGGAGAATTTGTGAGCTTGTGAAGTATGACTGTTGAGGAGCTTGGACGAGTTAGCTCCGAGGGACTTGAGACGACAGAGGAGGTGGAGACGAAAGCTGGAAGATTTGACATTGCCTGTGTCTGTCTGTCTGTGTGTGTGTGTGTGTGTGTGTGTGTGTGTGTGTGTCTGTTTGTGTGTGTGTGTGTCTGTCTGTCTGTGTGTGTCTGTGTGTGTGTGTGTGTCTGTCTGTCTGAGAATGGGTAGATATGTGCGATACTTGACGAAATTCAGTGTAAGGGTGATTCAGAGTGGGGGTCGTGGGCCGGGGGTCAGGAGTGGGGGGTCGTGAGTGGGGGTGGGGGGGGGTCGTGGTGGGGGCTGTGAGTGGGGGGGTCGTGAGTGTGGGGGGGTCAATATCACATCATCCTTCTCCCACTCTCACCATCTTTATCCTTCTCCCACTCTCACCATCTTTATCCTTCTCCCACTCTCACCATCTTTATCCTTCTCCCACTCTCACCATCTTTATCCTTCTCCCACTCTCACCATCATATCCTTCTCCCACTCTCACTACCTTTATCCTTCTCCCACTCTCACCATCATTATTATTCTATTCCCACATTTCTTCACTCCTCCTTCACTATCAATTTGAATCCTCTCACTTTTTTATGATATGTGGATTAGTCAACAAAGGACGAAGGGGGAGAATTGCTGATAAGGGAGAGAGATACAAGATTCGTGTAGAGACTGACAGGAAATGGCTTCGACAACATGTAAAAAAAAAAAAAAAATATTACTATCTAAGTCTAACTCAAAAGCGGTTCTAAACGTTTCCGGACTTGGACTTTCTTTACCCAAGCCTGTCAGAATTTATACAATCCCAAGGAGACAACTTTATATACAACCAATTCCAGTCTCTGCCTTCCCCTTCTTTCCTCCAACTTTTATCAATTCATCCCTAAGCAGACAGCTAAAGTATCTCTTGTTCCTTATTCTCTTGTTACTCCAGCTTCACTATACAGGAAACTCTACTCTCTCCTAATATTAGACTCACTTTTACTTTTGTAGATTGGATAAGAACAGTTTCAGGCAGACGGCTGTTATTGTCGTTCAAGGTTTAGGTGCTTCATCGATTCAGGGCCAGTTCATCGATTCTTAGCTTCTAAACGAGGCAATAACAAAGAAAAGGAAAGGGGGCATTAATGATATTTATGGACACGTTGTTGTGTTGTACCTAGGTGCTTCGACAGCCAGGGTCTATAAGCTCCATAAGCACCGTTCATCATGTATTAGTTTTTACGACATTCAGCCACTTTTAAAAAAATTATGTTTCCAACAACTCTCCCACAATAACACCAAAAACTCACCAGCTGATGATTCCTGGTGAAAATTGCATCTTACCAGTTACTTACACTGTGTGATGGCCAATTTGGTGCCCAATTTATTTTTTAGATAGAATAAATTCTCTCGCATGCAAGATGCTCAAAATGTTTTTAAGAAGTTTTCTTTGATGCATATAAGCCTTAACCTGCTATGATGCAGAGTGGTTGGACAGTTGCTTAATGCCTCATTTTCAGCCTCGGCAGGATGCTAGTCCACCCAAGGGTTACTCTACCATTGCCAAGTACACCCGTAGTATGCTCATTTAAAATTCAATGTACGAGGACTAGTGTGCAAGGAGGGAGCCCAGTTCACTCCGGACAGGGTTTGATCCCGGTCCCTTCCCTCGCAGAGAGTATTTCCTACGACCGAGCTATAGTATTTATGCAACGGCGTTCATTGTTAATTATTCTAAAGATAGTTTTGAGTTATCGCCTCCCTTTTCTCGCTTATATTATATTAACATTTTAAAGCTGATGAAGGTGTCAAGGCCTAAATACACGTACAGTGATTGTCATTCAATATGTCAGTACATATCGCATTAGGATAGCGAGCTTCGTCACCATTTCTAGTACATTTATCTAGTTAAGTAAAAATTACCAATATTTAAATTCTAAAGTTGCCACATACTTTTTTTATTTGTAGTTTATTTTTTATATAACTCGAAAAATTCTTTACCTTAGTCCTGTTATCTAGGTGTGTCAATCTCCAAGTGACATAATTGGCATAATCTTTAGTATTCATGTCATACCATTAATAATTAATTCCGTCCAACACGTAAAATAATTTGTGGAGATCAAGATAAGGTTCCCCTTTTATTACGACTGTGGCTGTGGTAAGAAGGAGTAATAACACGTATCTTGTCTTGGTTCCCTACAGTTATATCACCGAGGTATGATGGCTGAAACCCTTCATCCATCACACTCATCACCTCTCATCCACTAAATCACTTACCCTCTCCCATACTAAGCACCATCACCCCACTATACTTACCACCATCACCCTCCATACTAACCACCATCACCCACCATACTCACCACCATCACCCACCATACTCACCACCATCACCCACCATACTCACAACCATCACCCACCATACTCACAACCATCACCCACCATACTCACAACCATCACCCACCATACTCACCACCATCACCCACCATACTCACCACCATCACCCACCATACTCACCACCTGTTCAGCATGCCGCTACACCCCCAGGTCACACTCACCTGGAAAAGGACAAATTAACACGATTAGTTAATGAGCAGAGGACTAAAATTAATTATGATCTACTATAGTTTCAATTAAGATATTTACGTAATTATGTAAAGGTTAAGTTTCTTTAAAAAAAATTATATATATATATATATATATATATATATATATATATATATATATATATATATATATAATATATATATATATATATATATATATATATATATATATATATATATATATAGGCTATATATAGTGTGGAGGAGGAGTACGAGGGAGGTGGTGATGGTGGTAATGTGAGGTGGTGGTTACTTCAAATAAAATTTATTACAACATTACAGTATTAGTAATTTTACACGGTGAAAAACTTGGGAGAAAAATATTCTTACAAAAAGAATAGTAAGAGTGAGTGTTGGGGGAGGGGGAGCGGCAGAGTAAGGGGGGCAGCAGCAGGGGAGGGGGCAGGGGGGGGGCAGCAGCAGGGAGGGGGCAGGGGGGAGGGCAGGAAGGGGGCAGCAGCAGGGGAGGGGCAGGCAGGGGGGGAGGGGCAGCAGCAGGGGAGGGCAGCAGCAGGCAACACACTAGAGGTCACTCACCTCAGCCTCCAAGTAATTACCAGGCTCTATACCTGGGCCAGTAAAACACACACACACACACACACACACACACACACACACACACACACACACACACACACACGAGGATAGGCTACATCAGGCACTGAAACCGCTCACTTAAAACACTTGACGAAGAGTGATGAGGAAATACTATCTATCATTAGTTTAGTGTATGTAAGGTTATTAACGGAAACGGCTCGTTGAGGAGACTTATGTCATTACCTCACCACCAAGCTTTGAGAACACTGGAGGAAGAACAACATAAGGCTTCTCTGTGTATGTACGGCTGATTATGAGACTGTTATCCTCTCCTTAGAAAAGAATCACACCAGAGTAAGCTGTCTTATATCCCCGGGCATGGGAGATAACACGAACACCAGTTTCATTTGGTTATTTAAGGTCAAAATATAAACAACTCATCAGACAATATCAGTGACCGTCCTACTAGATCATGTATTGCTAGTGTTATTCTGATATCTGTGTTACCTTAGTCAGTTATGAGGACAATGAAAGTAAGAATCTGAAGCAACTTGAGTTCTGAAGATGATTCGCGGGATGTGTCTACCCCGGCGCCTCAGCCTGGCTTCAAGCTGTATAAATATCCTTCTCAAGGCATGCAAGGATCACACCACACCCGGGAGCACTATAACACCATTCACCGACACAACACTCAATCACTTAAAGAACAATACTAACACTATTAACAGTGATCTATGATGCCACGGTGGAGTTCTGTCTTCAAAGCCGTTTACAATAACTGTCAAAACGGACTCCAAAAAGCCACTCTTAAAGTGGAACTGGTTTTAGTAAACATTATTTCAGTCTAGGCCGGAATTCTTTTGACAAATATTTGGGGAGGGGGTGAATAAGGCCAGGGATTACCACATATCCTTTAAAACATCCTTCTTAGCTTCTGAACACACGCAACACAAAGAATACAACAATTGACGTCATAACTAAACACACACTAACTATAACCACCTACCCTAAGCACTTACATACACTGTCAACCCACTTACAACCTTTACTACAACCAAACTACCCATAACCATCAACAACGACGTTCATCTACAACCACATCCATAAGACACACCACACACCCGCACCAGTATCCCCAGGGCAAGATAATAACAGGCCGGAGGCGAAAAACGTGGGAACAGGAGCCACTCTCACCATAACAACCACCCCACCGCCGCCGCCAACCTCCACCCCTTAAATCCCCGCCAGCCGCCAACCTCCGCCACGTTAAGATGCCCTCCTTCGCTAAGCCAGGGTGGGAGGCGTAGGTATCCCTAAATGATTCACACGTTTACCCTACAAACAAACAAACAAACAAAAACAAAAACACACACACACACACGCACACACACGAGACAAGAGGAAGGTCAAGACTCTCTCTTAATGCTAATTACTACAACAAAACACTGACTCCCCTCAACCGTCTTGTGCAACTACAACACTGGTGCCTCCCTAATACAGCCACAGCACTGGTGGTACTTCCAGAAGGTTTCAACACCGGTGACTATTCCAGGCAAGGGCACCAGTGGTAGTCTCGCCCTGACGACCCCATTAACCCTATTGCAATAGTCGGTGGCTCCATTGACCCTGTTGCAACCCCGGTGGCCTTCCCACTGGTGAAACACCTACACAGTCGGCAACACGGTACTGCTGACCTCTGCAATAACATTACCTTAAAATTGAAGTTGAAATGGAGAGAGAGAGAGAGAGAGAGAGAGAGAAGAGAGGGACAGGTGCGAACAGATAAGAGAGCTAGAGAGAGGAAGGCACGGGCCGCGAGACATAGGGAGGTGTAGTACAAAACAGGATGTGACGACAGTTAGGGCGAGGCGTGGACTATGTGACGCCCACCTGTACGACCCCCCCAGTACACACACACACACACACACATTAACATACCGGTACACATTAAATCTCCCACACCCATTCACCAAGTGTATCTCAGACACGGTAAACATTCAAACAAGTTTACACCAATGTTTAAATTATATAAACTGTACCAACGATTCAGTATCCCCCATTTTTTATATTTTTTTTTGCTGGGGGTCGTGTAATGTTATCAAAACCCTCATCAAGGACATAAAACTATCAACTCTTAATACGTTAACAAAGACCAAGTTTGTGATGATGGGTAGATGGTGCCCCCCCCCCTCCCCACCATAATGAGGAGCCACCAACCCATTAACGTGTTTTTGATGGGGGATTCCACTCTCGATGGGAGGGTTCACTTTTACCATTAATAAACCTGCGTAGGGGGTTGAAGATGATGATCCTCCCATTATCTATTACACCTAACTGGTATTGACGGTGAAGTTACTTAAGGTAGAGTCTA
The DNA here is from genome assembly GCF_018991925.1 of Homarus americanus. NCBI lineage: Eukaryota > Metazoa > Arthropoda > Malacostraca > Decapoda > Nephropidae > Homarus > Homarus americanus. The sequence continues at coordinate 19,190,660 of NW_024713129.1, forward strand.
GGGGTAACTTGGAAGTCATTGTTGGTGATATCTTTATAGTTTATTCCAAGGCCCCCAGTTAGAAGGTACAGTAATTCTCTCATTGTGACTGTAATATTATATGTATTTTAAAGTTTACTTACGTGGAAAACTTAAAATAAGTACCTTTAAGAATGTTCATGTTTTATTACTGATTTTAGGAGGTTTGGGGTGCGTCACTCAGCTCAATGAACGCTCTTCCTGACTGACCAAGTAAAATTCTCCTATGCCGATCGCTGGCTTACAACATGAACTCCTTACTTACTCGCTTAATTAGTTTACTCTCCATCTGCTGCTCTGAAGTTACTCAACACCACCGTGGGCGGGCTAAACAACAACCCTGCCCGCCCAGTGGTTGTCCAATCTTTTCTCGAAGGTCAACCGGTTGGAGAGCCGTCACCACATGTTTGGTTAACCTTTACCATACGACCACAAAGGGCTGTGAGTTAGTGTTCGGTCTTGGCTAGGAATGAAAACGTGTCTTGAACAGCCCCAAACCGTAAACTTTGGTACTGTATTGCCGGTACATAAATGGTATCAGTGAGAGGCCAGGGCCAACACGGTCAAGTATTAACCATTTCACCATTCTGAAGGTCTTAGCCAAGCGTATTTCAGAGACGACGATGATGGTGATTTCTGTGTCACCTCGTATATTATTAAAGTATAACTGAACCTTAATTTCCACGCATATATAGTTTTGTTTCCGTGTTCTAAATATAAATGAGTTTATGTAGTAAAAGCCTTTCAATATTACCACTAATATCACTTCATATTATTATTTATTATTATTATTACCATCAGTGTTATTATTATTATTATTAGTATTACCATTATTATTATTATTACCACCATTCTTTTATAATCATTATTATTATTATTAACATCATTGTTGTTGTTGTTATTATTATTATTATTATTATTATTATTATTATTATTATTACTCCACAACAAGAAATAAACACGGAGGTAAAATATAATCCCAAAAGACATACCACAACAACAACTAGAATTACACAACCCAGAATAAACACGGTACAACAAATACATTACAACATACAAACAGGCACATGGTAAAAAAAATAATAATATAGTAAAAATAAAAGAAATATTCAGTTATACACAAACAAGAGAATAATATATAAATGCAAACAAAATCCAAACAAAGGAAACAGAGGGATAAGTAAACAAGAGGAACACAAACAAATAAAATACCGTTCTACTAAACAAAAGAAAAAAACATACAAGCAAACACAAAATAACGCATTGTAAAATAGACAAAAAAAAACCAATTATAAACAAACTTGAGGTAAAACACATGAAAAAACAGTAATACACAAACACTAACACACAAAAAATCGAGAAATAAACACGATAAAACAAACCATGAAAATACACGCTAAAACAAACAATAAGGAAAACAACTTAGAAACAAACACCATAAAAAACACAGATAGTCCATGTATACACCAAGATCCAACAACAACGCAATAAACATACAAACATAGGCAAGGGAACGCAAACACAAGAATCAATGTCGGTAAAACACACACACACACAATATACAAAATAAACATTATGGAATCTCAAACACCGTATGGATTTAAAACACATATAACGAAGAGGTTGACAAACAGAAGATACAAGTTTAATAAAGACAACGCCGGACAGAGTCACCCCCGGCCTTGAGGGGGTCTTGTGTCAGCGTGTTTACATATGACGTCATTCCTCCCCCTCCGCTCTCTCTCCACTCGCCCCCGGACTAGAGCCCCGAGGGTCCTCCATAACTCCCCCTCCCAGTCTACGGCCCTACCAGTAACCTCTCCATCCCCCAGTACATCATACTAACCCTGGAGTCATGATTAGAATGACCCTAGAAAACGGCCAATTCAACCGATCATGCGATGAATTTCCCTGGTAAGTGAAGATGAAAGAACGTACAGTCTACAGTCGCCCGCACTTATACCTGGTACAGTGGCTGGCAAATTTTGTGAGATGTGGCAATTCTGTTTGTTTACATCTTTTTAAAACTCCCGGAATGGCCCAAGAAACAACACAATAGTAGCCAGACTAAGGATACTAGATAAGCATTCCACAGAGGTGCCATATCTCACAAAACGCAGTGGCCATTGTACCAGGTATAAGTGCAGGTGACGGTACCTTAACTGAAAGAGTTGAAACAAAAAAAAACCGTGAAAAATTATTATCTACCTCCAACCATATATGGTCAAGTACTACTAGTTAATGTGACAAAATAACCGTACAGGATTATGTGAATCCAGCACCAGATTCTTATAAAAAAGAATAAGTAAAATATCGATGCTGTTGTGGACTTTATTCGTGTGCCTGGTAACCCAAGTGAGTCAGTTAGATGCGTCCTTACATCCCCGGCTACAAGGAAACTCTAAACGCAGGAACCTTTGAGAGACTGTCTCCAGGGCTCGAGATCCCATACTGTAGGTTGGCACGTAAATATCTCCCGCGAACTAGAGATACGCCCAAGTCTCTGACAATTTAGACTATTAAGGCCTTAATCTTCGTGTTGTTGCTTAAGTGAACCAGTTGGAAGATGTTTTCACAGCGCCAAATAGATGTTTTCACAGCAACCGTAAGAGAGAAGCTTTTACAGCACCAATTAGGATGATGTTTTCATTGCATTATGTAAAATTTCCACAGCAACCTGTTAGATGTTTTCATAGCAACAGTTAGATGCTTTTACCGCACGATTTGGAAAATGTTTTAAGTGCATCAGTTAAAAAATGTCAGCACCAATTAATAAGAAAATCAAGCAAACGCATCTCTCAGAATCCTGTTTCAAGATAAGAAGGCAACCAGAGATGGCACACCTCACCCCACCCGCGCTGTTTAGAGGATTTAAAGAACATGCACATATTTGGTCATCGAGTCTTTGAACTGTGAACTATTAAGGTATTTTTAAAGTGGCATCCCATGGTATCTCCTCGGTTAATTACTCTAACAAATTTAACTTAGGTTACATGTAATTAATTTTTTTCCTTTTTTTTTATTATCTTTGACGTTACTATATTATCTGGATAAATATGACGCCACTGAGAATCTGATGAAGCTTGCCCCATCCTTCAACGACGCTTCCTTCCAGAGTTAAGGCAAAATGTGATTCTTTTTTTTCAATTACCATGACCATAAACTTGACCTCCTAGAAAAGTTCAATGCTTACTTGTATACCCAAGAGAGTTCATGATGTTTGGTCAAATTTGGTACTGATATGGCAGATATATAATCCACACACACACACACACACACACACGTAAATCCCAAACTATTATACGGCTGTGTTAGTCGGCCCATGCACTGCCCACCTTTCCTAGCCTGACTGATGGATTTATTTTCATGTGTGGCTCTATATAGTCAATGCTTAAATCTTGGTTATCCTTGTTTTATAGCAAGAGGAGGAGAAGGAATAAAACGAGGAATAGTTAGAAACGAGGGAGGAAGAGGAGAAAGAAGAGGTAAAAGAGGAGGAGGAAGAAGAGGTAAAAGAGGAGGAGGAGGAAGAAGAGGTAAAAGAGGAGGAGGAAGAAGGGGTAATAGAGGAGAAGAAAGAAGACGAGGCAGTAGAAAAGATGGAGGAAGAAGAAGGGGCAGAAGTAGAGGATAATGTATAAGTCACAGCCTACTAGACAGCTCGATTCCAAAACACTCCACCAAGAGAGCTACTGTAGACAAGGTTCACACATCACTGAATCTCCGGGGTCTGGTACACGAGCCTCCACGATGACCTTGTACCAATACGCCACAGCTGCGAGGTATAGGACACACAGCACATGCAATTATACAGATCTACGCAGTAAACTCGAACCCCACTCCCCTCCCCCTCCACACACACACACACACACACCTACCTCACCACAACGAGGCACTAGTCGATCCATAGTTTACCATGATGAGATGTATCAAGTGAAACATGTATATGGAGCAAGTAACAAGATCACAAGATGTTGTAACCGCTAGATTAAGGTTAAAATATAAGTACCTCTGGCAGTATGTTCCTCAAGCAGATGTAAACAAAACTAAATGTAAAGTGTGTGGCCAGACATATTGCCTCACACGCCTGTACTCACGCAGTTGTGAATAAGTTACCCTTTATGTATAGAACTACACAAATAATGTAATTGAAATACTGTGTAACATTCAGTGCCATAATATCCTGACAACGGGGGTTAATTATTATGACCCTTTGTAAACTCTACTCTGTAATCCTTTTCCGTTACCGCTCACAGGATGAGTGTGGGGTGCACAATAAACTAGCTGCTGTAAGCGGCAAAATCACCATAACGGTAGTAACCATAAACCACAACTAGTCAAAAACACAATTCACAGTCGGACGGGACCTAAAACAACACCAGATCAAGCACCGTCACCCAAAGCCATTATCGTGTCATCATTGACCATTACATATCATTAATGTTCATTATGTATCATTTCGCCATTATTATGTCATTATAGATTTGCACATTCCACCACAAGTAGAATGGTGATACGTAACTTTTGTAACTTACATACGGCATCTGTACCAGAGAGTCCTAATATCGGCGATACACAGTGTGAACATCTTTACAGCAGTTGTGTGTTCGCTAAACTTAAACAAGGGATCATCATCATCACTCAGATTACACACATTAGGCGTCATAACAGTTTTACAACCCCCTCCACCGTGCAGTATCGTGTTAGATATATTATTGTGATAGTGATGTATTTCGTTACTGCGTGTTTGGTAATATCTTTACGTTTATGTATTTACGTGTTCAAATAATATGATACGGTAGAATTTTGAGTGTAAATTTGGGTCTGTGTTCATATATTATTAGGTGTTCAAATACTGGGTTTTAGAAAGTTTATATACTAAGATGTTCAGATTGATATACCGGTTACTGGGTGTTTTAATATATACCAGTAATGTTATATGTATTGCGAGTTGTTGTAATACTTTATATACCGGTAATGCCATATATTACAAGGTGTTAATAATTATACCGTTCATTTTTTATTACGTAGTATTGAGTAACTGTGTATTTAGATACCGGTTATTATAGCGGATATGTTATGTAGTAGTTACAAGGTTTTTCATATAATTAAGGTACCAGGTATTGAAATATATACAGGCAATGTTACATATTGCCATATATTGCATTTATATTATATGCTTATTAATGGCTGTTTAAATATGTGACATGTTCGTAAATTTATAGTGATTAAATCATTTAATTTCAGGATTACATTCACAAATTTGGGTTTATGATTTGACATGGATATTTTTTATGGTAATGCAAATAGATAATTATTTATAGCCTTAGTAATGTATTGGTTAACATTCAGTAAGAAACGTGACGAATCCCATGAACTTAGAGATATATTAAATCAGTGTAATATTTAACATTAATTGCGTTTAGTGTGATGGCTATAATATCGCCAGCCAATTTGTTAAAAGTGACATCAGTATGGTTAATGCATTAAATTTTTATTAATAACTATACTGGTATGATTATCAATTATTATAAATTTACGTTATTAAATTTATTGGCATTTATGATTATAGACTACTGTACTATTAAATAAACAGCTCTCGATTCATGTATATTATATCTATTAAAACAATTAGATAAAACTCTCTCTCTCTCTCTCTCTCTCTCTCTCTCTCTCTCTCTCTCTTTGTGCATGCCAACAACATTCGCAGAAAAAATGTATAGCTCTTCAATACAGTGCAGCAAAAAAACTTTACACGGAGTACACATCACGGGAGGAACGCTTCCAAGGCATTACTCAGGTCCTCGCACTTATCGCCTCGGTACTACTACTTTGGTACTACTTTGCTGTCACTGGGAATTAAGTATGACGATCATCCAGCTATGATACAATGATAGGAGTTATTAAGGATGTCACCTTCGTTGGTGAGCTAAGGTAGACTTGAGAGGCTGATACGGATTCGGCAGGGCCAGCCACAGATGTTGCACGTGTGGAGGGCTACATCTAGTGCGGGAGGTGCCCGCCCCCAAAGTACCACCAAGCCATGAAGTGCTATGAGCTTTGGAACCAAAGCCTAAAGAAGATTTTACCAAAGCAGCTGACTGGCTGGCGGAATGGAATGCGTTGGGATAATCTAGAGCTGTTCATTATTTAATTTCTTATCCCTATATTCTGCAATTCAAGAAATAATGATTAAATGTTAAATTAGAATGACATCCGAAGACGGGTAAATAAGAATTGGCTTATGAAACACGTTGATAATGTAGATATCTTAGGTGAAAAGGAAAATGTTAAAAATGATCAGTGGCGATTTGCTGTTACTTCACCCCGCATATTCACCCGACGTGACTCGACCAAAGACGAGCTTCCTTTACTTGGCCAGTTGCAAGCTTGGAGTAAACAGAACAGTACTGGTTAGTTCCCAGCTCCCATATCAATACACCACATCAGAGAAATAAGTCAACATACAAACGTCTTTGCACTAATAATCACTTGACATTCCACGTCGAGGTAATACCCCCAATACTAATATCCAATTATGCCCTAACTAGTATACACACACTGCCATTATCGTATACACGAACACCCACAAATAACCCCAAGAGCACACCGCTTGAGGGTCAATGAGCCTCAGTTCTAACAGGCCCAGGCCTAAAGGAAAAACATAAGGACCGGGACCCGTTAGGACTGATTCCATTAGGATGGGGTTTCATTGAGAAAAGGATTCCAATAAAACTAGGACTCATTAGCACAAGGGCCCATTATTACTGGGGACAACTGGGACTGGGTCCTATTTAACGAGACGCCGGTGCGCACACGAGTGAAGGTGGCTCAATACTCGGGGGTCAGTCTAGTGTGTTGGTGTGGCTTGAACGAGGTGACACGGGTGGACGTGTGTGAATGTGAGTGTAGTGGATAAGCGTGTGCATGGGCGGGTGTCAGATGCGTGCACATGTTGGGTTACATGTACGTGTGTGGGGGGGGTTGTGTGTGGGGGGCAGAGACGTGTGTGTGGGGGGGCAGAGACGTGTGTGTGGGGGGGCAGAGACGTGTGTGTGGGGGGGAACGTGTGTGGGGGGAGAGACGTGTGTGGGGGGGGGCAGAGACGTGTGTGGGGGGGGCAGACGTGTGTGGGGGGGCAGAGACGTGTGTGTGGGGGGCAGGCAGAGACGTGTGGAGGCAGAGACGTGTGGGGGGGCAGAGACGTGTGTGGGGGGCAGAGACGTGTGTGGGGGGCAGGGCAGGACGGTGTCAGTGTGGGGGGCAGAGACGTGTGTGGGGGCAGGAGACGTGTGTGGGGGCAGAGACGTGTGTGGGGGGGCAGGGAGCGATGTGGGGGCAGGACGTGTGTGGGGGGCAGGACGTGTGGGGGGCAGGGGGGGGACGTGTGTGGGGGGCAGGGGTTGGGGGGCAGACGTGTGTGGGGGCAGGAACGTGTGTGGGGGCAGGGGCAGTGTGGGGGCAGAGACGTGTGGGGGGCAGAGACGTGTGGGGGGCAGAGACGTGTGTGGGGGCAGAGACGTGTGGGGGAGGGCAGAGACGAGGCAGAGACGTGTGTGGGGGGCAGAGGGGAGTGTGGGGGCAAGAACAGTGTGTGGGGGCAGAGACGTGTGTGGGGGGGGCAGAGACTTGATGTGTGTGGGGGCAGGAGGCAGAGACGTGTGTGGGGGGCAGAGACGTGTGGGGGCAGAGACGTGTGGGGGGCAGAGACGTGTGGAGGGGACGTGTGAGACGTGTGGGGGGGGGGTGTGACGTGTGTGTGGGGGGGCAGGACGTGTGTGGGGGCAGAGACGTGCAGAGTGTGTGGGGCAGGACGTGTGGGGGGGCAGGACGTGTGTGGGGGGTAGAGACGTGTGTGGGGGCAGAGACGTGGGGGGGCATGTGTGTGGGGGGCAGAGACGTGTGTGGGGGGGGCAGAGACGTGTGTGGGGGGGGCAGGACGTGTGTGGGGCAGAGACGTGTGTGGAGGTGTGGGGGGTGGGGAGACGTGTGGGGGTGTGGGGGCAGACGTGTGTGGGGGGGCAGAGACGTGTGTGGGGGCCAGAGACGTGTGGGGGCAGAGGTGGGGGCAGAGACGTGTGTGGGGTGTGTGGGGGCAGAGACGTGTGTGGGGGCAGAGACGTGTGGGGGGGCATGTGGGGGAGGGCAGAGACGTGTGTGGGGGGCAGAGACGTGTGTGTGGGGGGCAGAGACGTGTGTGGGGGGGGCAGAGACGTGTGTGGGGGGCAGGAGATGTGTGTGTGGGGGGGCAGGGACGTGTGTGTGTGGGGGGGGCAGACGTGTGTGGGGGAGACAGAGTGTGAGGGGGCAGAGACGTGTGTGGGGGCAGGGCAGGGGAGGCAGGGCGTGTGTGGGGGGCAGACATGTGTGTGGGGGAGGAGAGACAGAGACGTGTGTGGGGGGGAGAGACGTGTGTGGGGGCATGTGTGGGGGCAGAGTGTGTGGGGGGCAGAGACAGAGACATGTGTGTGGGGGGAAGACATGTGTGGGGGGAAGACATGTGGGGGGGAGAGAACATGTGGGGGGAGACATGTGTGTGGGGGGGAGAGAGACATGTGTGGGGGGGAAGACATGTGTGGGGAGAAGACATGTGTGGGGGGGGAAGCATGTGTGGGGGGGAAGACATGTGTGGGGGGAAGACATGTGTGGGGAAGACATGTGTGTGGGGGGGGAAGACATGTGTGGGGGGAAGGAGAGACATGTGTGGGGGGAAAGACATGTGGGGGGACATGTGGGGGGGAAGACATGGTGGGGGAAGGCATGTGTGGGGGGAAGACATGTGGGGGAAGACATGTGGGGACATGTGTGGGGGGGGAAGACATGTGACATGTGTGGGGAAGACATGTGTGGGGGGGGAGAGACATGTGTGGGGGGAGAAGACATGTGTGGGGGAAGACATGTGTGGAAGACATGTGGGGGAAGACATGTGTTTGGTGTGTGTGGGGAGGGCAGATACGTGTAGGGGGGCAGAGACGTGTGGGGGGAGGATTGGTGGGAGAGTTACGTAGAGGTATGTGTAACCACTACCCACTCCTTTGCCACAACCACACACACACACACTCCCAGCTGCCGACTGAAGCCCTGCTACCACTACTGAGTCACGTAGAGATATAGACATTTATTCGTTAAATAGTTTCATTCAAGTTCACAATGATCCAACATATACAGTTGGGGAAAAATATTCTGCCCCGACAACGATCTTGTATTAGTAGGTATTTAATATGTTAGGTAGACGAGTCAGGTTTCAAATTTACTTCGGCCAAAGCTTGAAAAATACTTCATTCTCTCACTGTACATAGGCAATGTAGGTATAAAAACAACGGCATAAGTCAGAGCAGGTGAGCAACCAATGTACAATCAGCGCAGGTATACAAGGACAGCCCAAAGAAGACATCTTACTATTATATACAGACACTAGCTAAAATTAATAATCTTCAACTTCCAAACTGTGTATTTACAACTTCGCCCACTTGTCTTCTTTCAACCACTTCTGCTTCTACAAAAAAACATTACCACCCTCTCTCTGTTTACCGTACCCCTCTCTCTCTCTCTCTCTTACCATCCCCGTGCCCAGTACCACTACGCCTTAGGTCCTAAGGCCACCCAACACACCCTCCGACTTTCACCATCCACCCTGCTTCCTCGCACACGCACGCACATACTCTTACTCCCTCGTCGCCACAACTTGCACAGTACATAAATGTAACTAATTGTCAACGTCCTGGCGTAAACATATACGTCTAATTTTGCCATTCAAGTAGCGCCATGTCTCTTAGTAGTGGGGTCCTTTACGACTGGAGCTTTACTATCAACGGTTAGGTGAGGTTGTGGTGAAGTAGAAGCAGGACCTAACAGCAGCACAGCCTATTTCACCATTACAAAAATTATACAAGATTTGTTGAAAATTCCAGTTGTAAATTTCCTTATTCATCGTCTCCTTCTAGCCCCGGAGCCACAGTGTGAACTTGTGTGTGTGTGTTTTACAATATACAGTATATATATTTTTTTTCTTCCTTATTACAATATAAGATTGTGCTATATTCCTGTCATACTCGTCTTTAAATGTTCTTAACATATACTAGAAAAAGACCAAACCTTTTGTAGCACATTTTTTTATCACAACTTTGTTCTACTTAATCTAAATTTCCTTTAATCCTTAAACTCATTTTCATTTGCATTTTTCTTTATTCATATATTCATAACTTTATTCCATTAGTTATATCTTTCTCCAGGTAACCGATTTTCATCACTTTTGTAGTGCGGTAACTGTACACTGTACTGTATATTTTATTGTGATTTTATATTTGTATTTTTCTTTGTTCATAAAATTTCCCAGAATTAAAAATGTAAAATTGTATTCTACTATAGTCATTCTTCTTCAGTTTGTAAATTTATTCTATTGCTCTTTTTTTTATTCATGTTCTATGGCTTGGCTTTCTTAATGAATAATTTTGGATAAAACAATTAATTCTCACTTTCTTTTAAATTCTTCCTCTAATCCATAACTTTATACCATTTCATTTTACTTTAATTATATATACTGTATCTTATTTCATATTTTCCGGAGTTACAATTTCCAAAAAATTCCAAAAATGCATTCAGATTATTATCTTTTCATATTTTTCTAAAATTCATGAGCAAGTATGTAAGGATATTTCTATTTGCACTTTCCTGTCATTTTCTACACCTGTATCATCTCGTTCCCACCCTCACAGAAGTAGGAGTAAGGACAGATAGGTAATGGTTCATCCATATCTTCATTACTTTTGTATATACTTAATAAAAAAATTGTCTTCCATTTATCCATCCTTGCTATTAACTCTAAAATTTGAAAAACTTCCACAAATTAGTACTTTATCTATTTTAATGTGTTATGTTCTTCTACTTATTTTAAAATTTAATAAAGTTCCAACGTTAAAATAATTCCCATCTATTTCATACTGTCATATTCTAAAACCAAAAAATATGCCCTGTTAAAAAATACCAACACTTCATATACTGTACAGTACTGCACAATATTCTGCTCATAAACCTATTCTAAAAAGCAAAGTATAAAAAAAAATAATCTTCAAAATTTGTTGCATGTTCTTTTTCCATCAGTCACATTTTCCTACTTTTTTATTAATTATAAGTTTCATATTGCAATTTTGTTGAACAGGTCCTTCCTTTATCACAGAACAAAATGTTTAGTGTACTACTTTACGCCAATGGTCATATGTAAGTCAATATCTATTATATAAAATTAAAACTATTCTTTCTTTACCTGCAAGCCAAATAACCTACTACAGTACAATGTATATTATTACTTCAACATTTAACTCATAGAACAGGAGAAGTGTAGGTTAACCTAGCGGCCTCAGTCTACATAATGATTGAATTCTATATTGGTGAGACAGGAGAGGGCATTGGAAAAGTACTACTCTAAAGTCACTTAAGAAAACTGTAATTTATGTAGGAGGAAAGTGCAGCGCCTACAGTAGTGTTGTGGACATATTTGTGATGTGTGAGATCACGGCATTATTAAATATGAGAGATGACAGGAATTTTACAAGCGTAACCTAACAACCAGGGCTCATAATGAATTAAATTAGGTTAATTGGGTTAGCTTGTTAGCTCTATCTTCAAAACTGTGGAAATGCATCCGGGGGATCGTGGTCCCGCCCAGCCCAGCCCCGCCCTTCGTGTAAAAAGTGGATATATGTTGTACAGTAGTGCACAACTATCCCTTTAACCACCCGCACCTGCCTTAAAAAATTAGCTGTCTTCAAAGCTGTCGATATATATATATATATATATATATATATATATATATATATATATATATATATATATATATATATATATATATATATATATATATATATATATATATATATATATATATATATATATATATGGGGGGGGGGCATTAACCACCTCTAAGTTAGTTTAGTAATCCTCCTCCGCCTCTGGGTAATATTTTATCGCATATATAGAATAAGATATATATGAGCATTTATCTCATCAACTTACCAACACAAATTTGTTTATGCCTTCATCACAAAGCAAATTCCAGAGCTTATTAATTTTCGCCAAGGGCCGCACTCTGACCCTCAATGGCCATAGGTTGCCCACTAATGTTCTAGGTCATCTGCAATTCCCTACCAAATTTCAGTTGCCTATGTTTAAAACTCTGACAATGAATAAGAAACATGCACACACACATAAAAATGAATTCCTTATATATAGATACGGCGTCGCGACGTTGCCCCTCGTCAGGAAATGTATGATTCCCCTCCACTTGTTTCTACACTGAAATTATTGTTTGTATGTATAAATAAACCTGCAGTCAATGCCCCCTTTAATCCCGAGAGCCTAAGCCACACCTCTACCCATGACAACACAATTTTCTTGATCTCGCAAAATCAAATCAGATCCATTACTTTCCAGAACTAAAAATGTTTAACTTATGTTTTCTAAAATATTTGATGCACTAGATTAACATGTTTTGACAGCACCGTTATTAACCATCGATCATAAATTCTAGTATCACAAGTGATATCTCAAATTATAAAATCTGCTCAGTTAAATTGTATAATAACCTTTTCAAATCTCATTTCTCTATATTTCCATGATTTAACTTTTAGCCTTGATGAATTTATTTTTAAGCCTTAATTTCCATGCATATAACTTTGACATTTACACATTTTAAATGTATTTGGCTTCACCTCGCAGCTGTCTTATTGAAATTTTCACTATCACTATTATAAAAATTTCTTCTATTTACTAATTATTATTGTTGCTCTTATTATCTAATACTCGCATTCATTAGTATAACGTCCTAATAGTTTTAGTTATAAGTTACTGATACGGAATTATTCACTACTGCATTACGATCATTATGTTACTGTTAGTATTGACTTACTATTTATAGTTATCTATTTTAAATTTTTTTATTATTATTTTGTAATAATTATTCGCTATGTTTATATTAATTTCTATAATTACCAACTACGTTGTTTCTTTTTTTAATATAGATCATATGACTCATTATTACCGTTATTTCTACCATTACCTATCACAGTAGTCATTTTTAAATATATTTACAGCTTTATCACACACACACACACACACACACACACACACACACACACACACACACACACACACACACACACACACACGTAATCGTCACAGACCACAAACATGACGGTTAGCACAAAGATGCTCACCACGTACCAGCCTTATGACGTGTATTATTCATGCTGCAACACCTCCCGTGCACTGAATCGTAACAGCCGGCAACACTAACAAGAATACATCGCCCCCTGCAACATTGCACTACACCTAAAAGCATTGATATCAGTTATGACTTCCTATAAAATCACGATACTATTAAGAAATCATAAATTATTTGTTTAAGACATGCAAGAAGAGAGAAGGTTGAAGAAGAAAAGACGAAAGAGAAGAGAAAATGGCGTTTAAAATATATGAAAGAACTACAACAATTATTGTAATAATAATATAACAAAATTCACAATAATAATAATAATAATAATAATAATAATTTAATAATAATAATAATAATAATAATAATGACTATTAACACGGGGTTTTGCAGAGGGGATCACTTAATTTTTCAAATTGCTTTTATTCTTGGTAGACACGAGTGTAACCCCAACTAAACTTACATGAACACAGACAGAGAGCATAACAGTCAACCATTACTTTATGTTAGCTGGTTGCCGAGCAACGGTGATCAAACAAACTGTGACAGAAAGACTTAAAATACACAAGGAGGTTACAACATGGCTGCCGCATCTTAAATATGAAGGACCCAAAATTAAGCATCAGCTGCGTCTGAGACAAGTGTTTGTTTGATACGCGAGACCAGCGGTGCAACGTGGAGTCCTCTGTCACTCAGTAAGGAAAGGCGTTCATATATATATATATATATATATATATATATATATATATATATATATATATATATATATATATATATATATATATATATATATATATATATACACAGTATATATATATATATATATATATATATATATATATATGTATATATATATATATATATATATATATATATATATATATATATATATATATATATATATATATATATATATATATATATATATATATATAATGAAACATAATTAAAGTAAAAGCATAGCACCGTGCAGTTCCCAGCAACATAGAATAAACTTTGGTCGAGTGACTAAGTTTGTGGAAGACGTTTTAAAGTTATTTTTAATGTGTGGTGAGAAAACCTGCCCAGACTCTTATCGTAATCCACTTCCCCACACACACACACAATATATATATATATATATATATATATATATATATATATATATATATATATATATATATATATATATATATATATATATATATATGACTGAAATACATAATCTTACTTGCGTATAGTTACTAAAATACACAACGCTTACACACACATTTCCTAAAGAACAGGTCCAAACACTCAGTCGGTCGGTGTTTCTTTCTCTGCCCGCACAACACTCACCATCGAGTGCTATAGCATTGACCTACCAGTACAACTACAGTATATTAGCAGAGTCGGATGTCAGACTTTATAAAATGACAAGACAACGCAGAGACCAAAACACACACACTGACCAGCGTTGGATCACACCATACACTAATATGAAGACAAAGACAGAGTCAATCAGCGAGTCTCTCACCAGGTGTTATAGATGCCCTCCATTACAATGTCTAATTAAAAATTATAATACTTTGTATAGCAACGCCTCTTGACACCTACTGCGTCAGATCTCAACTATAGCCATGAAACAACGGGCGTAGGTGGAGCAGGGAACTCATTATACCCATCGACAAGGGGCGTGAGCGAGGCGTTTTCTTGCACCTGTGATGGCTTGTCGCGCAATACAATGAAACATGAACACTCACTATCACTTAACCCGGTAGGGGAGGGAGAGCGGACATCTCTTTTGTTCGGAATGTGAAAATTATTTTGTATATAATATAAATGAGAACAAGAAGAAAACACCACCAGAGGATGTAGATAGTAAAGAAAAAATGAGAAGACGATAATGTAAGATAATGTCAAAAGATTGTGAGAGAAGAAGCTAAAAAAAAGATGGAAGATAAAGATGCTGACAGAAAAAAAAATGCAGTATTGCCGAGAAGAAAAGACGGGAATATCGAAAAAAAAATGCAAAAAGATGAGAAAACAAATATGATGAATGAGGAAGGGGAGAAAAAAGAATATAGTGTTTTTCATCACTATACATAACCCAAAGTGGATGGGGGAGGGGGGGGTCATCCAAAATATCAGATGATGGCAAAGGTGAAAGGGCACAGCAAAAAGAATAAAGGAGGAGGAGGAGGAGGAGGAGGAGGAGGAGGAGGAGAGGAGGGAGGAGGAGGAGGAGGAGGGAGGAGGAGGAGGAGGAAGGAAGAAGGAAGGAAGGAAGGAAGGAAGGAAGGAAGGAAGGAAGGAAGGAAGGAAGGAAGGAAGAGGAGGAGGAGAAGATACAGGGTAAATATCTCTTACAGTTGATTATGACGAAACAAATGAAGACCGAACAGTAATAAAGAATAGAAAAGAAGGAAGAATAAAAGAGGATGAGGATGATGATAATGATTATGATGAGGAGAAAGACATAGTTAGCTCTCGCACCCCCCCCCTGCGGTAGCATGTTCCCCACCCTGCCCGCCATTTAACTAGAGCGTAATTATAACCAGCACGGAGAGGAGAGACTTCCTTATTACTCTCATAGTCCCCCGCCCTTGCCACCACCCTCCCCAGCGTCTAATTTCACCCAGGTGCTAACGTTAGCTCCCTTCCCCCACCCTCTTAAATTACCTTCACTGGTAACCTTTACCCCTTCGTTACCAACCTCAACTTACTGCTAATAGCTCCCCTCATAAGGTAATTTACCCCCTCGTAGAGCACTATAACCCTCACATTTCACCCCTCTTAGATAGATTTGCCCCCACACGACCAAATTGACCCCTAACTAGTAAATTTACCCCATGGTACTACACTCTTGTTCCACCCTGGTGTGCTATACCCACTAGGGGGCCAACACGATCTTGTTGCCTAAATTAAGAACAACGAGAATCAAACAAAGGAACAGAGGGTAGAATGAACTAGGTCTAGCCAGAGCGACAGGGAAGGTACTTTCTATCAACACAGGCGCCATGCACCCCCCCCCCTTTACACAAACGCAACCGTCCTCCACCACTACTTTCTCTTCAGCCACAGGTCGCCTGGGGTCTTCCTACAACACCCCCCATACCCTACACATGCTGTAATCTTCCCTACCCCCACCACTACACACACACACCTAATTTCTACCATCAATTAGACACATCACTCGCTGGTAATACATATTTACACACGCCACAAACACACATCCTCCTAGGTACATATAACCACCGCCTCCCACTAAACACCCTGCATTTCACCCAGCACATCAAATTAGTAATGATACCTAGTCAACCTGCAGTACATGTATATCCACATGCAAAACTCTCCTAAACAAACACACACACACACACACATACCCACACAGGCACACCAATACGTCTTGCGGCACACCTTCACACCAATACGTCTTGCGGCACACCCACACCAATACGTCTTGCGGCACACCCACACACCAATACGTCTTGCGGTACACCCACGCAACTTGTGGTACATCAAAAGAAAGAGCCCACAGAATCGTCTCTGGCCAGACATTCTCGATTACAATAACACAACACAGCACCCGGGGCGTAGAATGCTCACGGCGCAACAATACCGAGATAGGTGCTTTGACGTGTGTGCGCACTCAAAGAGAAGAGAAGAGAAGAAGACCATGACAACTTATAAGTAGGATTGTGTCAGGGAATTTGCTACAGGAAGATACCTCTTATTCGTGCCACAATAAAACAATGAAGTGGGATGATATTACTGGGTAATCATATTGCGTGTTCCTTGCCTGTACATACAAACGTTATATTAAGTGTTATTGTTACTAGTGTTATTATCATCACCAAAAGTGCAATCAGTATCCTTACTAGCAATCCTACAATTATTATTATTATTATTATTATTATTATTATTATTATTGTTATTATTATCAAGTTCAGAATATAAATTACAAAATATAAAAAATGCAAATAAACTGTACAATAACTAAGTAGCGTAAAAGGAACAGAATACGTCCACAGATACAGAAACCTGCTTATTCATTCAGGGGAGACTGACCTCAACAATTCAGACTCGTATTTCAACAGGCGTCTCCAAACCTGAGACATGATTTACTAGTTAAGTTATAGTGACGGCGCTTGATGAACTGAGTTGTCATTTAGATAAAAATATATATAATAAATAAATGTAACACGCCCGTCTCATTCCCAAGTTCAACAGTTGTCTACGGAACTTGATGGATGACCTACCATCTGAGCTTAGTGAAGCCACGTGATGATGAACAAAAGATACCATGCAAAAACTCCATATAAACCTAACCTAACCAAACCTCTTCCAGGTTATCTTCACCTTGACCTCAAGAGACGCGTGTGTCCTCCCTTAGGTAAAGCATTGGTGAAGAAACGAAGTTTGGAACCGAAGTTATCGAGTTGAAACCCAAAATTAGCATACACAACCACCACCTATGGTACACCCCCCCTGGCCATAGCTAGTAAGCGGCATAAATAATAAGGGTTAAAAAGGCCACGAGGTAAGAAAAAAAAAATTTAATATAGAAATGTAAAAATCACAGGACGTCGCTGTCAGATGCACTACAATGAATTTCAGCCAGGACCCAGAAATGAAAGGACGAACTTCCACTCTCAGAGCAAGGTAGTGTACCAAAGTATAATAATGTTCGTTGGTGCGTGGAAACTCCGACTTATAGTTCAGAGGCTAAAATAGTGAAAGAGACAAGCATTTAATTATACGCTATCTTTACTGGTGGCTGGTGCATAAAACAAAACACGATTAAATAAAATATTGTATGTCTAATGTGAGAAAAAGTTCCTATTCCCCAAAATTAGGGCCAAAAAATATTACCCAAATTGCATCAGACTACCATACCCAAGTGCGTTCTCTCACAGTTCCGGCAAAATATAAGGTAACAACACTGGCAGCGGCGTGACCTCTCTTTGCTTCCTGTATCTAGCGAGATAGTACAGTATGTTTCTGGTTTACCGGCGACCTTAATAGTGATTACCGAGACCCGGAGACCTGATTAATCTAGACTAATTATTCCCCACATGACACCCATGGAGGCCAGGGGCTGTGGAGGAAGGTAACGTATCTCTCTACCTGGAGGTTAATGATGGTGGTGTGGTGATGGTACACCGGGGTCATCTTTGGCATGGTGGGGTCAATGATGGTGGTGGTGGTGGTGGTGGTTAGGCTGTTATGGTGAGCGTCGGGGTGAAGGGGGGGGAGGGGGTCGAGAA
The DNA here is from genome assembly GCF_018991925.1 of Homarus americanus. Classification (NCBI taxonomy): domain Eukaryota; kingdom Metazoa; phylum Arthropoda; class Malacostraca; order Decapoda; family Nephropidae; genus Homarus; species Homarus americanus. Next base: position 19,209,113 of record NW_024713129.1, read on the forward strand.
GGAAGGGCCTAGCGCACGGTGGAGTAATGCTTCACCTGTAAGCTGTATTTCCAATATTCACCAATAGGTCGCCTCTATTGCCATATATAACTCTTAACACAAAATCATCATTATTTTCACATTTCTTGCACTACCATCCACGGAGCCGCACGCACTATCCCAGAACATTAAATTCCTCTCAAATCCAGTACTTATTGCTCTCATCACCCATACCTTATAACAGTCGACTGGCAATCATCACCCACCCCAATTATCGCTGATGTTCTTCCTCAATCATCTACCTTAATGCCTACAGAACCGCCCACAATCAGAGCACCCCACTCCCACCCACATTCCCTTATCTTTCAAGCACCACATCATACCAGACATGTCCACACAATGTCCATGCTCCGTATCCACACAGTCTATGATAATAATATGTATCGCTATAAATACATATATTGAGCAACACACTGCGAGCAGACTAACAGATGAAGTGACAGACAGCTCAGTGTGTACAATGACTGCACACATACCGTAGAGAAATTGTTCACTGTATATTATTGGATACTTTTCCATCACTAAGACTTAAGGCCGAAGCTCTTTGGGTACATGTTACTTTCTGCTCTGTCGTACACTAAGATGAGAAATGGGGTGCGCCCAACACCCGCTACCCACCAAAAACATAATAAAATCCTACATTCTTACAGGTCCGCCCTTAACCCCAGGATACTCACACCCCTAAGACCAGCCCACACAATTATCCTTGTATCCTAACACCAACACCCTTACAGGTCCGGCCACAATCACAGCGCCCACACCCCGCCCTCCAACCCTTGACCCCAGCCACAATATGAACTGGCAAGTAGCAAGTGGCTGCCCCAGGTCTCCACTAAAACAAGGGGATCTACTATGTGAGCCAATGGCATGAGTGATCGCTCTACCACACCACAACAAGGCGAGCACACAGTTTAAACACCACACTTCAGTGTCTTCCTCAACCTGTGGTGGAGGGGAAGATATGAGCAAGCAAGCGAGAGAGCGAGCGAGCGAGGGAGGGAGGGAGGAATAGAGAGTAAAAGGATTGACTGGGGTTGGGTTGGGTTGAGTCGGTAAAGGAAGAGAGAGGAAGACATGGCAGAGTAACACGGGGAAGGGGAAGAGTGGATAAAACATGGGGAAGATGAGGAGATAGGCAATAAAGAATGTGAGGTAGGATCCCGTGGTTAAGGGACAATATCGCAGGCACAAGATAGAGTTACCTGGGAGGGAAGCTGACGCACCACATTTACAGCGTTACCATACAGCCATACATCATTACCAGGAATCATATACCTTTCAGCTTTCTTACCTTTCTTTCTCCCACTATCTCACCCTCCTTCTCCCTATCTAATTCCCCCCTCTCTCGTCATCCTCCCTCTCCCCTCTCTCATCATCCCCCCTCCCCCTCTCTCACCTCTCATCTTCATCCTCCGTCTCTCACCTTCCTTCCTCCCCCGTCTCCCATCTTTCCTCCTCTCCCATCTCTTGTGCAGCTCCGTACATAGCCACTGTTGATGTGACATTTCTATACAGTTCGGGCGCGCGCGTGCACAAACAAACGCGAACATACACAAACACCACAAATAAATATACAGTATATAAATTCAGAAAAAAAAACATACCAACTTCAGAAATGGATTACAACACTAACAAAACAATACGAATCAAATAAAAAGTCATACTGGAACAAACAAGTCAAACGATAAACAAACAAACTCAGAAACTAAGACGAGAAAGGTGAATAGATTGTCGTGAAAAATTTATAAAACAACACAGACTATGACATAATAGAAACGTGATATCACCATTAAAGGACGCCTATAAACACACAATATACACCGTGTGAAAACAAGATTGCACTCGAGCGACGTGTCAGTTCCTGCCACGTAGCGCCTTTCTCAAAACTGTGAACTTGATCTAAAACCGCCTGATCCTGAAAACGTAGAAAACCTTGAGGTCGTCGCAGTAAATATACATGCTAAGTGAGAACACTGCAAGGCTTTCCCTTGTCGAGTTATATTCAGGACGTGGAATTAATGTAAGTCCTCCTCTTAACCTTCTGAACCTAGAAACACAAACAGCTCTTAGGATTGTTGTCATGGTGAGTACAGACCTTTAATCATTAGCTCTTTCCAAGTTACGCTGCCAACACAGATACTTAGGACAGTGACCTCCCTACTAACACGACCTCGCCGCCTTGAGCAACTGTAGCTACTAACTCAGGAAAGGAGAAGTTGTACGTCACGTCACCCCCTTGTGGTAATGCTATTATTACCAGACGCCTTAATATTCAGGTCATGCAAATCAGCACGTGATATGTACGGCTTCTGAGGTCTCTCTCTCTCTCTCTCTCTCAGGTCATGCAAATCAGCACGTGAGGTACGGCTTCTGAGGCCACATAGTGTGTGTGTGTGTGTGTGTGTGTGTGTACAAGACAGACAGCGACACATGTTCAAGTCTTTGTGTTCATCTCCACCCCACCTGCTTACATAAAAACGCTAATCACTTACCCTGTTTATGCTAATCACTTACCCTGTTTATGCTAATCACTTACCCTGTTTATGCTAATCACTTACCCTGTTTATGCTAATCACTTACTCTGTTTATGCTAATCACTTACACTGTTTACGCTAATCACTTACACTGTTTACGCTAATCACTTACCCTGTTTACGCTAATCACTTACCCTGTTTATGCTAATCACTTACCCTGTTTATGCTAATCACTTACCCTGTTTATGCTAATCACTTACCCTGTTTATGCTAATCACTTACCCTGTTTATGCTAATCACTTACACTGTTTATGCTAATCACTTACCCTGTTTATGCTAATCACTTACACTGTTTATGCTAATCACTTACAACATTTACGCTAATCAATTACAACATTTACGCTAATCACCTACAACATTTACGCTAATCACTTTAAGCTAATCACTTCTACTGTTTACACCAATCACCTCACGTAAAGTCACCCATACCAAGCGTGACCTTGAATAGTCTATGTAATTACTGAACTTTACATGCGGTTTTTTTCCGATGCCTATTCAAAGGACTCGCCCACGTATATAATTTTATTACTGAACATTTTCTATTCTTTGTGTCTGGCTAAATAAAACACTCGCCTTTAAACAGCTGATCTAAAAACACGCTTCCCGCAGTTACAGAAAAGTAGTGAACTTTACAACTATTAAACTCCAGTCAGCCAATCATCACACGTTACTGGCAGGAAGTAAAAATGATCTTGGGGTGATCATTAAACAGATGATATTAAAACAAGGTCGTTACCGTATTAAGACAACAGCTACGGAAACTAGAGCACTGAGCTTGGGATCTTTTAAGCCTCCGTTAACCGACTACCTCCACCTTAATGGATATACTGTATACAAAAATGGACTTATATGAAAGCTCAACAGCTTATTGTAAAACACGTCCACCATCACGACTCAGCAGTTTCCTATAACTGCAACACGAAATATATATTGAGAACATGTTAACCCACATGAACAGGTCTACCTACATGTTACTTGTGATACGATATAAAATTTTACTTTAAAATATCTTTTCATTCAGAGGACCCGATACAGTAAACAATGGCGATGTGTGTAGGTCAAAATTATGATGATGATAACTAGACCACTCGAGCGAGGTGCCAACTCACGCCAGATGGTAACTTTTTCAAAGTTCGTAATCTTGACTTTAACCGTTCACTCCCTAAACCACTAGAGCTCAAGGGGTTGTCAGTATGAACATGTGAGCTATGTGCCACGCGTGATAGCGGTAGCTCTTTCCGTTCTTGAGTAACACTGCTCACATACAGGTAAACAAAGAGTTACAGTCGGCACTGATGAGTGTATAAGATACTTCAAGTAAAGTGCACCTTCCTGCTCACACTATGTAATTAACAACAATAATAAAAATAATAATAATAATAATAATAATAATAATGATATTGATGATAATAATGATGATAATAATAATAATAATAATGATGATAATAATAATAATAATACTAATAATACTAATAATAATAATAATAAAAATAATAACCTACACATCAGACATTATATCAAAACCTACCATACCAAGTGACAATACTAGTACGGTATAGCGTAGGCGGAACTCTTCGCTGACACTTCGTTGATTATCGCAGTGTGCAGGCAGCAGGTGAGAGCCCAGGTACGAAAGGCTGCAAGTCCTCCCACCTGGTGTCGACCCCCCCCCACACACACACACCCCTGACACAACAACATTCCAACACCGGAATTTCTACAGTTATCAGACCCTGCAGTCTGTTGGGAATTTCTCTCTCTCAAAAAAAATATATGTATAATAAATAAATAAATAAATAAAAATAAAGAATTAAATATAAAAAAAATAAAATAATGATGAGTTAAGATGATGGTAACATATCCTCCTTATATAAAAGTTTAAAGCAATTTCCTAAACTCGACGACAATAAAACTATTGTTAATAAGAATAAAACAACAAACAAAGCACATGAAATAAAATATTGCTGCTCTCACCACTAGGACCCGGGTTCGATTCCCGTTTGGGTTCAGGTGTGAGAAGGATGTTGTCTTATGTAATCTTGCCAAACACCGTAAGTGTTGTCCGTGTATTCTTGTTCCCTCCTGTACTAACACAAGACCCCCAACAAGATTATAAGGAAGAGTCAGTTAACACGGAGACACACAGACCTATAACCCCTTACCCCAGATAGCTCACATAGCTCACTCAACAAACACACTCAACATAGCACACTCAACATTCAACACACACTCAACATTCAACACTCAACACACTCTCAAAACACTAAACACGCAACACAATCAACACGCAACACAATCAACACAACTCAACACTCACAACTAAAAAAAACGAGTTCTCTCCACTACGTGTTTCACCATCAGGAGATCAAACTAAACTAGCCTCAAAATCCCACCACACACACACACAAGAGTAACTCACCCAAGTCGTTATGTAATACTCGGAATCAGTACAACACCACGGAAACAAACCCTCCAAATATCTCTATAGTGAACCGTGTACTGTAATGAGACCAAAACAACTACTGTAGTCTCCCTTAACGTCAACAACACCTACCATCATCATTGAATGTCCATACTTCGTTTTATCTCTCTCTCTCGTGTGTGTGTGTGTGTGTGTGTGTGAGCGAGAAACACAAACATATACGTATTTAAACTCTCCAAGACGTAAACACCACCAGCTGATCCAAGACCAAGCTGGTTAATTCATCTACGTTTACACTATCCCGGATCTGACCACCACCATCATCACTCTCCCTCTCTGTCTGTCTGTCTGTCTGTTTCACTGTCCACGTCTCTGTCTCGCTGTTGTATTATTTGTGTTGTTGCTAGTGTCTGTCTTTAGCTGTTTGCATGCTGGTTTCATCTACGTGAGCAAATCCATAATCTGTCTGTCTTGTCTCTGTCTGTCTGTCTGTCTCTGTCTGTCTGAACTAAGATTCCTAAATACTTGGGTAATTAACTCGTATAATTAAAAATTCCCACACGCTAGTCTATCAGGTAAAATCACCCGTTCAACCACTTTTAACTTATATTAACCAAAGTGACTTTCATATGTTCTTCACAACCATCTAAAGCAACAATATTCATATAACTGTGGCGATATCTGGAGGCGCAAGGAGGAGGAGGAGACGTAGAGAGAAAGATGAAAGAGGGGGAAGAATGAGAGGAAGAAGAGAGACGGGGGTAGAAAAAGAGACGACGGGAACAAGAGGAAGACAGAAAAAAGGGTGAAGAAATGAAGGAAAAGAAGGCGAAAGAGAGGAGGAGGAGGAGGAGGAGGAGGAGGAGGAGGAGGAGGAAGAGACTTTCGAGTTACATCTTGCAAGCCAAATTCATAGATACAGACAAGACAAGACAGAAATCACCTCTATATTCTCCCACCACCAACACACCATAACTACGCATACATCGACCCCCCCCAAAAAAAAATAAACAAATAACCAAATTACATAAACAAATGATCATACCTAAGCCAATAAAACACACGTTCATGACCAATAGCAGACTCTGTTACTATTGATTACCGTAATGCAGCACCCGTGTTACAAGTCGCTTATGTCATCAATAGTAGTCGGACCCCCACCATGACGTCACGCTGGTAAACACACAAGCACGAGATGGAAGAAAAGGAGGAGGATAAGTAAGAGAGGAAAAGAAGAGGAAGTAAGAAAAAAGAGGAAGGACTACGAAGAAGAGGAAGAGAAAGAAAGGGAGGAAGACGACAAGAAGAGGGAGGAAGACGATATCAAGAGGGAGGAAGATAACACGAAGAGGGAAGACAACAAGAAGAGGGAGACGACATAAAGAGGGAGGAGGGCAACAAGAACAGGGAGGCGTCAAGAAGGCAACAAAAGAGGGAGGAAGACGACAAGAAGAGGGAGGAAGACGACAAGAAGAGGGAGGAAGACGACAAGAAGAGGGAGGAAGACGACA
>NW_024713129.1:19218118-19239872 GCF_018991925.1 Homarus americanus
TAAACCCTAAACATTTTCCTTGGTGGGTGGTGAGAGTTGAACCTACAGTGCTGCCAATATTTACGTGGGAGACCCGTGGAACTTCTCAAGAAACGGGTGCGGTTTACTGGCCAAATATTGCATCTCTTCCCTATATACACCAAGCAATTTCTATTTTTTTTTTACTTTAAACCAAATACACGGTACAGGATATTTAGCGTTCATATTTGTTTGTTTGTTGTTTAAATTTCGTACCATATAATCTAAAACTAAATTCAAAGGATTGCCACTAAAAAGTCCGAGGATGTTGAGAGCAAATTAATCTCAAACTATTTATTATAAAATGTTTTTATTTCCAAGACGCTGTCAAGGTAGGGAACAGGTAAACCCTTCAACATCTTCTGAAACCACAAATGTTCCTCAAATCCTTCCAAAAAATTACGGGTTAAGTGGTTAGTCTTTGCTTGGTTGTGTTAACTCGCGTGAAAACCAACAACCCAATACATGTTGACTGACGCCAGACAACTTCCATCCTGGACGAGTCACAGTGACTGGCTAAAAACTCAACAGAACCACGAGAATTGGGAAATGACTCAATTATGTGTATAATAACAGTACTTACTAAGGATAAAATAGGAAATTTCTCTAATCAAACGACATATGGCACTTTGAAATATATCCATTGTCTGTGTCCATGTGTTGTGCACGAAATTAGCAGACATACTTTTTGGATCATGTGTACATTAGTACGAGTGGCGCACCCTTCCTGTTATACTGTGTACGGAAAGTCGTATGAGATAAGACAAGAGAGGACGCCACTGAGCGAGTACCCGCCCCTCAAACTGTCTCCTACACAGAGTACACCCACACTCCCCCCCCCTACAGAAAACCAACTCGTGCTCATTTGTATTACAATTATTTGTTTTTCGTGTTTTTCCGGAATACTTCCCAATGAAAAGTAGTTCTCTCAGCTGTAAGCCAAATACATATGACAGTCAAGTAGATACCAGATATTGCCAAGTGCCGAGGGAATTTTGTCAGCAACTGTACATTATTACCCTAGACGAGGCAAGTCATGATATCATCATCAGCCGTGGGGAGTATGACAGCCTGTGGGCCACCTGTCACTCTCCACCTCTTGCCGACGTTACTTCCTCACCTATCATAAGATGCCATCAACACCCACCTGCCTGCCTGCACCATGCCAATATCTCGGCCAGCGTACCACCGCCACCAGCAACCCTTACACACCTTTTATCTCAACTCGTGGGTGAGGTTAAGGTTAAGGGGAACGAGGGAGGAAGTGGTGACGTCGAGGAGGGAGGTGACGGACCAGGTGAGTGACGGGGGGAAGGATATGGAGATGAGTGATGAGGTGTCAGGAGACGCTAGTAGGAAGGCACAAGAGCAGCAGCATCTCCTGACCCTCGCTTCAAAACTCCTAGTTGATGAGTCATGGAAAGTGAGTGAACGTGTCTAGAAGAATACCAGAGAGGTAGAAAGGAGTCCTCATGCAGCAGCACGTTAGGGTACAGCAGCAAGAAAAGCAGCATCGTCAGAAACGTCAGAAGAGGCAATAACAGCAAGCAGAGGTAGCGGCATTTCACACCCTCGCCTGACACTCCTAGTTGATAAGGGCGCGCCACGGTCTGCACATCACTTTCCCTGCGACCTGATAACGCCCGCGTCGTCTGACCGGGTGGTGCTCCTCCCCCGCCCTGGCTGCATTGCCCCCCCTCCCCCACGTCGGAAATTGAAGTCTTTACCTGTCCTCCACTACCTGTCATCAATGCATCGATTTTCAATTGGGCGCAACAGCGAGGTACTAGACACTCCCAAGTTCATATGACGACTGCAATACCTCTGTGAACTCTTCCCCTCCCCTCCCTCTCTCCTTTTCTATTTCCTCCCTCACTTCCTTTATTTTTCCTTTTCGCTCTCTCCTTCCTTTCTTTCATTGCTCCCTCACTTTTTCTTCTTGCCTTCTCCTCCCTCCTTCCTTCATCATCCGTCATAACATAACACTTTTAGGTAGCACAGACACTTCGCATTTCAAATTTATTTTTTAATTTCTGTCCTAAACTCACTATCGTGTCCAACAGATTCCCATCACCACGAAGAATTAACGTGCAGGACACCCTGGCTCCCTCCCCCATCTTTATAACAACCCACACGCCGCTAAAAAATTATTAATACTATTTCAAAATTGTAAAATCAATGTTTACATCTCATGCTACTGTAACAATAGATGGTCTGACCGAGTGATCCAGCTTCTATTAATATATTAAGAGACCAGTTGCCATAGCTGTTACTGGATACAGGCAAGATTTTATTCTTGTAGAATGTCTTTTTTTTTCCAAGTTCTATTTCAGATTTGTTGTTAGACAATGAAGAGCCACTTACACTTGAGCCAACAAACAGCAAATTGATTAACATGTTATACAGTACACACCATGCTGTTAACATGACGTAAAAAACTCTTGACATTCATCTTTATTAACACACCTTGTATACCTAAATGGTGGAAGCTACCTTGACATTGTTGACCATCACCGGATTACTAAAATATATTGACTTTGAAACATATTCAAAGCGTAATTAATGGAATGAAAAATGACGGGGGCAGGAAGGACCAGTCGCCCCCTGCTATTTTTGTGAATTGGCCCCATGAGTAAACAAATAACCCTGGAACCTGTTCGTCCTTTTCAAAGCATTCGGGAGTCCCAACTGCCATATATTGAGTGTTTGATTGTGATTAATGTAATTTTTACCAATAATTACCACAGGTGTCGTACTCAAGGCGCCACCGGTGCGGCGGTACAAGCGGCACCTTTGATTTGACGTCAAGAGAACATCGTCTTCGCTTTCTGGGTCACGATCATGGAGGCTAGGTAGTCATCGACGGTGTCAGCCACACTCAGCCGTCTGGATCTCTCTGTCACCGCTTGACCTGATTGTGGCGCCCCATAGTACAGTGGTCTTTATTTCCGGGTACATGGAACAGTTCTACTCGCCTGCAGTGTATGGGTCTGTAGACTCACTTTCGTACTCATCTCCGAGCAGAGGATGGCCAGTAATTGAAATAAGACATCAAGGCTGAATTTCTTGGCAAGAGGGAAATATGAAGATACGTTGGGTCGCTGGGTCGCGCCTAGGGCACTCCTAAGTTCACCCATGCAGCTGTGAACGGGTACTAAACTTTACAACTTACGAAGTGGGGCCAGACGAGTGCAGCGCCGGTCAAGATGCTTCCTTTTGTACCGAAAAAATTTCATGCTGTATCCGCATGTCCCAAAAGGGTCATCAGGCCTATGGGTCCTACTCCACATCTATATTGGTCCTCACTTCCGGCTATACTTAGGTATCCGTATCCAGAAACTTGACCATCTGCTACCAGGAGTAAGGACGTCTCCCTCTGGCGTTGTCTACTGCAGATGCCTGGGGTCAACCTGTCGACTTCCTTCCCTTAATTACTACTCTCCTCCAAGAAACCAGTGCAAGGATTGATTACCAATTTCAGACTAAAACTGAAGTGATAATTCAACTCGAAAAAAAAATGGAAAACACAGTATGAAGAGTGAATATATCAGACGAGTTAGTGCCCAGCGGTATTTCGCATTTCTCATCCATAAGTGAAATGGGGACACCGCCAACCATGATCACGCGAGAAGAGCCGTGAAAATGGATCCCTGGACGTCAGTGTCATGGTGCTATCATAAGACACCTATCAAGAGACACCCAGTACACTGATTCTATCAGCCTCTCTGATCTGCATTGTCTCCAGCCACCAATTTAGGGACAGCTGCTACACCATCTTGGAATGAATCCCGCCAACGTGCAGCTCTCCGACGCCACAGCTGCATTAGGTCTAAAGATCAGCCATACTGCTGTAGCTATATGTTGACCCTATGTTTCACCCTGTTTTTGTAATGAAAGTTTTTGTCAATGACCTTTTTCCTAATGTTGGTAGTAGGCAGCTATCAAGCAGGGAGGTACTACCGCCTGGGAAGATATTGGAAGCATAATGTGTTGTCTAATGGTAGACCCTGTTGCCATATGGCATCACAAAAATTGTGACCAAGTCCCAGGTTGCTAATCTGACTTTCTGCCTCAATTGCACACAATTGCAGGGTGTCAATTTACTGTTTGCTGATTCAGATAGTTAGGGTCAAGGTTGGATTATATTTTACCTGAAAAAGAACAAATGTCAACCCCCACTGCCCTGCCCTGTTCACCATTCTTCACTGCCCAGTGCCCACCCCTGTCATTTTACCCTAACTATCACGCACATTGTAAATTCTACAGAATTTTGTGTACAGAATTTAAACATAAGCCAAGTTCAAACCGCACTATTCATGAGTAATTTTGTAAACATTTCTACTGCGAGTACCTCACACACACACAATAATATATTTTTCTGGATTTCCTTGATTTAACCAACGAATCTATGAATAATTATTACTTTTTATGGTGACTGGAAGTGATTTAACAAACATATATACCATTCTTGTATGATATTCCAGTTTGTAAATTCTTCTTGTCGAAGTCAAGCCTAGGCAATAGAAACGCCTATTATAGCTGTGTCGTTAAAGTACAGGTATGCTGGGAGCTCTTTCAGTCCTATTGTGTGGACATTCGCTCTCTACTTGGAATATTCCTGAATCTGCCCCTGGTAAATTCAAATTTTACCCTTGACTCTGAAGAATTCCCTGCCCCAGGAATGACAGAAGAACTCAACCTTACACATGACTTCGTGCAACGTTCATTTACCTCTGTGGAATTTGCCTCAACCACAGCCATCTTTTTTATTATTATTATGACGTCCAACTAACCCAGAAACTAACCCCCTACTTCACCTGTACTTTATTACTTATACTAAACTTTACATCTGTACTGGTGCCTCGCTATACTCTAGGAATCTGATAACAAATATTAGCTTGTTGGCGTGAGCTATGTTAATTAATAATAGATGAACACACACACACACACACACACACACACACACACACACACACACACACACACACACACGTACGTTTATACCCAACACACTAACTATTTACTGCCTCTTCACCTACACCATCAACAAGCATAACCTAATATTATCTTTAGATTTGTCGGGGAATCTGGCTGATCTGCTGATATGGCGCACGGGCTTGGTTATCATACCTTGGAAAGTGGGTTCGAATCCATACAAAAGTCCAAATTTAACTCACGATCATTACAGGAGTGCGAAATACCCGGTACTATAATGTATTTTCAACAAGTTTCTCCTAGTGCAAAACAAAGAGTAAAATTACATGATGTTCGCGATTCCTTAGTACACAGCAGGGTTGGGCAATACTTTTGTCCAGACTATGTTGTCCCCAAGACGTATAAAACATACTTAACTCCCCTATACAGTACACCATCCTCACTACAGCCACCTTTCACCTAATTAAGTTTTATATTATTTTCTACCCACAGTTTATTAGAAAATCTAACACTATCCTCTCCTAACCTTCCACAACCTTCCATCTACTTCATCCTTATCCTATAATCCATCCATTCACACCCCACTAACTGCTCAATCTACCTCCCCCCCCACCCATACCCCACATCATCCACCCCACTAACCCCTTAATCTACCCGCATCCCACCCACACTCCACATCCTCCACCCCATTAACTCTCCAATCTACCTTCGCCCCATTCACACACCACACCCACAATCTACCTACACCCACCCGGCTATATGACACACTCACCACCACCAATAAAATTCCAATTACATCTGGTGACCCGAAGCTGCAGCCATCATGACCGGGGAGTACCTTCTTTATGACCACCTCTCCTGCTACCCCCAGGGAGGAGTAACTGTGGCCCTGATCCCTTCATGGTACACTTGTCGGCTTTCTCCATCTGTAATATCTTGTAACTTTCTCTCCCTCTCCGCCACCTCTCCTCCATCTTAAGACTCACCCCCCTCACCTTCTCTCCTCCATCTTAAAGACTCCTTCCTTCCTCTTCTCTCCTTCATCTTATTGACTTTCTCCTCCTACTCTCCACCATCTTAAGAATCATTCTCCACACTCCCTCCTCCATCAAAAGACACACATACTCCTTCCTTCCTTCCTTCCTTCCTTCTGAGACACTCTCCCTTCTCCCCCTCATCCCTCCTCTGCTATTTCACTCCTTCCTCGCCATCTTACTCTCCTGCCTTCCTCTCTCACCATCTTAAAGAGTTCACACTTTCCTCCTCCTTCATACACTAACCTTCACTATCCACACACACACACACACACACACACACACACACACACACACACACACACACACACACACACACACACACGCACGCACACACGCACGCACACACACACACATGCAGTTCAATACTCTTTAGTCGAGCATGACATATTGACCTGCCCAGTGTTTGCCCAGACTTTTCTCAAAGGTCAACATGTTTGGAGACGTGACCACCTCGTAATGCTCCTAGTGTTCCCGCGGCACCAAGTGAGTTGTCATGATGGTGGTGGAGGAGGAGTGAGAGGAAGGGAGGCTCTGACGGTGGATGTGGGAGGAGTGTGGGACAAGGGAGAATAGGAATGTTGTGGTGGTGTGGGTGGTTTATGGGAAGGAGGGGAGGGAAAAGTAATGTTTCGAGTGGTGGGTGGAGGGGAGGTAAGAGGGAGGGAGGGTAGAGAGAGGAGGGAGTGCTGTGAGGAATGGAAGAACAGGACAGGGAGGCCAGGGTAAGGGAGGGAGTGAGAGGTGTTAGAGGGGGACGGGAGAGAGGGGATCCCATGCCTTGCTGCCCTTCCAGGAGAGAGAAGCCTGGAGGTCATCGATTCCCCTCCTGTCTCCGCCCTGCCGTATGTAGGAGGAGGAGGAGGGGCAGGGAGGGGAGACGGAGGGACAGGGAGGGGAGACGGAGAAACAGGGAGGGGAGACGGAGGAACAGGGAGGCGGGATGGAAGAGCAGTGTAGGGAGGTGACAGGGACAGTCAACAGGGTAGCAGTCGTAATCAGATCTCCCTCCCACGCAGGCGCTAGGGATAGTTTAATGGGTTGTCACTTGTATTCTGTACCAGACGAAGCAACATCAGTGTTACAGGCGCCCGACAGGGAAAAAAACCCCACAGAGTTCACGCCTGCCATCTTTTACACTCAGATGATGAATTAGCGAGAGTGCCTGTTGGGGCCATTAGTTGAGTTAGCCAGTTACATGTAGTGAGGGAAGGACAAGTGAACATAGAGGAGATTCCCAGTAGAGGTTCACCTGTTTATAACAAAGCGTAGTAGGTTCCTAGTAATGTCGCGGTAGGCATGTAGCATAAGGGGGTACGGAGAAAGAAGGGCATGTTGAGAGGGGATGGGAGGTGTGTATAAGGAGTAGGAGACTGAGAAGGTGTTGTGAAGATGGAAAGGATGAAGAGACACAAGTGGTGGAGTGGGATACCGAAAGGAATTAAGGTGGAGCGGCTAGAGGATAGGGTAAGCCTACACGCCCCACCCCCCCCCCTCCCCATCTACAGTACACACACGTGCCCTAAACCTACACAACCCCCACCCCCTCAACATCACCCCACCCTCCCCATCATGTACACCTCCATCGTCATCCTTCATCATAAAATAAAATAAAAAAAATAAAAATCCGGAAACTTGACCATCGATTGTTTCCTGTCTCCGAGCTGTCTGCACTCTCCGTCCCCACCACTACTAACACCATCAACAACCATCCTTTACACTAATCCACCACTAGCAATACAACTAAAGCTATAACTCCCATCACAACAACAATTACCACTACCAACACCAATAACATCACAACATACAACCACAACTGTCACCGCCATCATCTATGTTGCACCAATAGACCATCCAATTCCGGGCTATGATTTGATTTCAATGTCCATTTATCCAAAGTTCACTATCAACATTCATCATTACTCCAGGGGCAGACAATGCCTACAGCTCGCAGAATAACACCAAACATTATTTTCCCCCCAGTTTCTTACATCACCAAAAGCAAACAATCACATTAACTGCTACCACGACCCCACCTCACACACACACACACACACACAAACAAATCACAACCATCAAATGAAACTTGCCATTTTAATTTCTTTAGACTGACTTCAATTATTCATTAAAACGACAGGTGATCGGGGGGGGGGGCGCGATGAAGGTAAACACGCGACCTAGCTCACTATAACCAATCAGCTGGAGACACTAGGAGGAGACCTGGAGACACTAGGAGACGTGTAGAGTTGAAAAAGAGTCGACCCGAATAGTAAGTTGTTGCGGCCTTTAATACCCACTCAAGAGTAGCACTGTGGTACTTATTCTCAGCTGAAGGTAGCACTGTGGCACTTATCCTCAGCTGAAGGTAGCACTGTGGCACTTCTCCTCAGCTAAAGGTAGCACTGTAGTTCTTATCAACAAATAACGGTAGAAGTGTCACTCTTATCACCAAATAACGGTAGTACTGTAGCTCTTATCACCAGCTGAGGAAGGGCTGGAGTGGCCTATCCTGCTGTTGGTGTCCCCGTCATATTCAGAGATCAAAGTGTCCCGCGCACTATGACAGCTTAGCATCTCCATTGTGCGTCGCCTCGGGTGATTGCACTGTATACATACATATATTACGCGAGATCGTGTTATCTGCGCTATCTTGGAAACCTGGGAGAGTACGGGGGGGGGGTGCGGGGAGGTGGTGGAGGAGGTTGGGGGTGGGAATGGGGCTACGGAGTAAAACATCTATGACTACTCACGACCTGAACCAACCAAACCAACCTTACAATTTTATATATATTTTTTTTTGTAAAACTAAGTCTAGTTAGACTACAATTGGCTGATTCATGCCGTATTGCAGCCCACTTCTAGTAGCCTGCAAGAACCAAGAAACGCCCAAAAGCTACTAGAGCCAACTTATCTAGTAACGCAGTAAGAACAAACTGGCCTCTAGTATATAGCCCCTGCAAGCCCCAAGAAATACAACCAGCCAAGTTTGACCGTAAAATAACAATGTTGTCTGACTGAGGTGTGTGTGTGTGTGTTGGAGGGGGGGGTTCACACTAAAAATCCCCCCCTACCAGGCTGCCGCCATGAAGTACACAAGGGGTCGTGTATTATTCAAGCGACGGCCCACTAACGCCACTCTAGATTGCAGCTTACACCGGCGATACACACATACGGCGACAAAATACTGTAGATACGAGACAACGTGAGAAATAACCTTGTCGACCCGACACGTGAGAGGTTTTACGTTTCAGCTTCTTGTGGGGAGGAGGGAGGGCAGGAGGAGGAGGACGGGGGGGAGGAGGAGGACGGGGGGGAGGAGGAGGAGGAGGACGGACGGGGGAGGAGGAGGAGGACGAGGGACGGGGAGGAGGATGGGGGAGGAGGACGGGGGGAGGAGGAGGACGGGGAGGACGGGGGAGGAGGAGGACAGGGGGAGGGGGAGGAGGACGGGGGGAGGAGGGAGGGACAGGGGGGAGGGAGGACGGGGGGAGGAGGAGGACTGGGGGAGGAGGACTGGGGGGGAGGAGGAGGACAGGAGGGAGGAGGGACGGGGAGGAGGAGGAAGAGACAGGGGTGGAGGATGACGGGGGGTGGAGGATGACGGGGGGAGAGTAACGTTAAAACCTATTAAAGCTTCCAGTCATGAGATGTTTCACGTTGTTATATGTTCTGGGGCTTTAAGCTTCCAGTCATGAGATGTTTCACGTTGTTATATGTTCTGGGGCTTTAAGAAGAGACACAACCTTGTGGATTTTGAACTGGCGAGTCACATTGTATTTTGTGAGAAACTAAACCTTGTAGATTCAAGACCAAGGAGATAAAACCTTGTAGAGATTAAGGATTTTGACACAAAACCTTATTGATCCAAAACATGACAAACAAAAGCCTTGTAATCTCGAAGCATTTGAGGTTCTACACTAACTTCCACTCAATTTCACGACTCGCTACATAACCTTGTAGATACACGGAACCTGTATTACATTGTAACTTTTCTGGACCTTTGGGCTCCAACCAAAACCTTGTAGACAAAGACGGGAGAGAACTACCCTGTAACTTATTATGGAGTTTCAGGACTCACCCGTGTGGACTACGAGACAACTGAGGCTCTGCGGTGTATAGTAACTTGTTTTGGGATCCATGACTAATGATATGTTTGTAGATACGAAGCCTCGGACGAGAGAACAACAAGAATCAGAGTATACGCCAATTAGCAACCTCGCCTCTTATGGCCACTACCGCATCAGAAGCGGACGTACAGTATACCTCATCCTAAAATCTGGATACGGTGGGAGAAGCCGACGGAGGATATCAAGGAGGAAACACATGTCGACGGAGATTTCAAGAGTAGAAGAAAAACATTCCTCATCAAGACAACTGTACTGCTACAACACACACCAACACCACCCTCTACCAACACCACCCTCTACCAACACCACCCTCTACCAACACCACCCTCTACCAACACCACCCTTTACCAACACCACCCTCTACCAACACCACCCTCTACCAACACCACCCTCTACCAACCACACGTTTACCATAACAATCACACAATACACATCTTAAGTTAACGGAGTTGTGATGCTAAAAATAGAAAGATTTTGTTGAGGCTTGGCTTAACCTGGGATATTAAAGAACTAAAGTTTAAGCTGTATTTTTTATCAAATGTTAGATTAAGCGGTGATAGCCTTTGCAATCTTGGTGGTAAGCTTGGGTAGCCTATACAACGTTAAGCTTTTTTTAGTTATTAAATGTTGGTTTAAGCATAGACAGAAAAAGTTAAAGATTTCGATTCAACAACAAAACATACGTAGATTAAATGGGTGAAGGCAGGTGGTGTGAAAGAAGTGCCACTCGCGGTGGGAGAGAGCCAGTGACATGGGAGTGTCCTGACCTCTCCAGTGGGGTTCCTCGCCACGTACTTACTTTTGATGGGACGACCATTCGGTGCCTCGCCTTGAAAAAGGAGAAACTTGGCATAAGAACATGGCACGATTATCATCTTCACAACAATGTTTTAGTATATGAAAAATAAAACATGGTATCCTCTGTTGGCATAAAAATGTTATACGATTATGAATGTTACATAACATAAAAACATGGTACCACCAAACATCACTCGGCTACTGAGAACATCCCATAAACAGCACGGTTATTATCTTCACAATATAACGTGTTAGCATAAAACAATGACATGATTGTGAATGTTATGTCAATGACGTAACGTGATAAACTGGCACCTTCATCAGCTTATGTACCTCATGTTAACTACAGAACACACGGATATTGGTCACCGTATATCTCGGTAAAACAGCACAGTTATTACCCCCACAATGTTAAAAACAAGGGTGACAAGAACTGGTTCATTGGTTGTATTAACTCGCACATAGAAAAACACGTCAACACACTTGGTTACTTACACAATACGTGACTAAGATGAATCAATCACTTCTAATGACTCTTTAATGTTGTTTACACTCAAGCCTTCTTGCAACACAAATACATATACAGTATCATAATGGTCAATACTAATGACCCTAACGTTCTGTATACGTTGCTCAATCTACCTGAACCTTTGTTTCAACATACACCGACGTTACAATCAATACAATGACAATAACGAGTTTTTTACGTAGTCAATACTTAAACCTACGTTACAACACACATGCACGCACGCACGCGCACACACACAAGAACGCACACACACACGCGCACACACATGTACACGCAGGCCGGCAAACACACACACACAAGTACACGCACACACACATGCACACGCAGATGTGCGCGCGCACACACCCCCGCGCTTTATAAGTTGTCAGTATTCACCTTCCATCTTCATCACAACAAACACAGACATTTCATGTTGATAACACTCATCTTAACATCATATATACAAATGATCTTTATTTTGTCAATAATCGACTCTGATTTCGTCACAATACACACAAACATAGAACACAATGACAACATGTGAATTAGTCTCTTCTTACACTGTGTATATTATTTTGTGACGTTTTACACTGCCAATCAACTCTGGGTATGTTACGTCACTAATACAAGACCAACATAATGCAGACGTCACAAATACCATCCTGGTCTCTTACACAAGACTTCCAGCGACTCTTGTGTTGCCAATCATCTTCACTGACCATTCATCAGTTTTCCAAGTCGTCTTCTGTACCACTATTTAATTCCATCTTTCTTACAACACAAACAACTGACACAAAGACAAAACTATTTTTATTTTCTTCCTCCTAACACAACAATGACAACACTACCAATGTTAACCCCAAAAAATTACCAGCATTATCCACACAAAACTACCAGTATTATTCCAGTAAGACTACCAGTATTATCCACACAAGACTACCAGTATTATTCCAGTAAGACTACCAGTATTATCCACACAAGACTACCAGTATTATTCCAATAAGACTACCAGTATTATTCCAGTAAGACTACCAGTATACTCCTCAAACAGCCACACAGCTACTAGACCACTAACGCCCACAACATAAAACTGGGCCATCCCCAACATTCTCAAAGCCCGGATCGCACTTTTTTACATACATGAATACATAAAATGTATACAAGGGAAAGAGGGTGAATATGCCAGCGTATTGTCTGTCTTTATGTATACTGAAAAACGCATAAGCATATATACAATGATTTACATATATAGGCAAACTCTCTCTCTCTCTCTCTCTCTCTCTCTCTAAAATTAATTCCCATGAGATAATTATGCTCTCGATCTCCAAGACAATATTGCGCAGCTGTAAAGATTCGCAATAAACTAATGTCAGTCACCTTTGGAAAGTTATCTCTTCTCAAATAACAAAATCTTGGAAGTTTATCTCTTAATCCGGATTAAATTCTCTTTATTTTGAACGGGTTTTCCCACCGGGTTAAAAATTTGTTCAGTCTCTTTCCGTCGATTATATCATACAGCTGTGGCGATATATCTGGTCTCAGTAATTCACGACACGCAACTCTGAACAGAAGATAAGACTATCGGTATAATTTTTGCAGCTTGAGAGTGCCGCTTTAGTTACTGTATCGGAGTATCGCTCAGTCTCTTATGTAGCGAAAATTGTCACACTTGGAGAATAAAGTACCTTTTTCTAGCAGTAATTTTACCGTTCCATAAATAGGCTTAAGTATGCTCAAGAATCTGCCGTTACGGTTCGTTAAGTCACACTCATAAAAAAAAAAAAACTCGCCTGCAAAAAAGCATTCACCAACCAGGTCAGGAAAGGCGGGGCACCGAGCTGAATAAACACAGAGCAAGAAACAAACCACAAACTCTCCCCCTTTTTGGTCGGTCTCCCACGCAGGATATTCGCCCCGGTTGTTCGTATATAGGATGTAAACAAACAGCTGCGACGCCTGTACATTCATAATATAAAACAGTCCTGCTAGTCTGACAATATACTCCATTTACGGTTTACATGTAACATCCCTCACTAGTCTCAGGCTGTGTACTGCTGCTGCATTTCAATTATAACCAATGCATAGTTTCTATTGCCTACCAGCTGTTACATTAACTGAACTGCATCACAATGTGCAATGAATCTCCACTGTTCAAGAGATACACAGCCCTAATTATAGGTGTATGAAAGGCCCGAGAAACTTATCAAGCGTCTGGTGTCCAAATTTGTTGAAGATTAAAACGCACTGAGAAAAATATGTGAAAATCATTGCCAGAGCCTGTTTTACTGTTACAGAGAGTCTCTCTCAAATTGTTTGTGTTGGACTCAACTTATCTGTTCATGTTTAAAGTTAAGGGGTTACACATTTTTAGGTGCACGCGCGCACACGCACACACTAGAAATGCATCTTTTCATTATGTTCTTCACAACCGTATAGACAAGGTCCAAAAACAGTAACGTGCTACTCTGAATCTCTATTGCGTATTGCAATTTAATCAAATGTATGTGAAACTCTGGTGACAGATCAAGATTAATAAATTGATTATCTGTCGTACATCTGGCGTCGTAACAGTTTGTTAGGTTTTCTACCTTAAACTAACGTATCAACTACCTGCATATATAAATTACTCTCATGTACAGTAGTTGCAACTATACTCAAAAGATATTGTGTGTGTGTATATAGCCAAGATGAAGACAATAACATAAGACAACATGTACACTCACACTCTCACTCTCACTCTCTCTCTCTCTCTCTCTCTCTCTCTCTCTCTCCATTAGTATTACCTCTACGTGTCGGGCGACTTCTTACATGTCTTGCCACATCTTTCGCCGCTACGAGTCGGTCACTAATAATCAACAGCGGGCCAACACCTTGCCCCCGGGGAGTGAGTGAGTCACACACACACACACTAGTTAGAACCTTGGAACTACCACTCATAACTCTGGCTCTCGGATTCCCACAAGGTTTCGCGCGTTAAAGCTAATCCCCATTCCTTTAACTGAGAAAATACCTACCAGCACACCTAAGCTACGACAAAGATGGCTGGCCGGTCGTGTGAAAGTCGATCACACACACACACACACGAGACAGTCGCCTCGCTCAATTTAATAGGTAAGAGATTTTTAACGTACGAATGATTAAGAGTGAGAACCCAGTATTGACCAAATACTTATACGGTGTTGACCTTTACACACCGTCTCCTTACCGCCATTCATGGACCTTTCTCCTTGCTGAAAACATCTCACAAAAAAAAAAAAAAAAAGAGGCAAAAGTGTGTCGACAACCCCCTGCCTGATAGCTCCTACCATGTCTGTGCTACATACTGTAACCTCCTTACTATCCAACCCATCCTATACCTCTTTCTCCCTGCCCTGCCCTGCCCTGCCCTGCCCTGCCCTCCCACACTCCCAGCAATAGTAACTCTCCTCTCCTCAATGTCTAAAGCATGTTTATCTGGACTTTGGCATGACTCTTCACTGTCAATAATAAAATAACAGAAAATGTGTATCCTAGAAGCGTTTCAACTATGACTACGAATTTATAATGTGCAGTATTCGTCATTACCCTAAATACGGAATGTAGAATTGATATGTACCGTACTGGGCATCACTTTCCTTGGGGCTAAAAGAGCGTACTAACTTTTCAACATAACCAGAGCAGAATTCTGTTATACGTTCCACTGTCAACTGCGTCACCATATCATACTTAAAGATAAAGGTCTGCTTACTATCCCCGCTAACCATTCATGCGCGCGTGCGTGCGTGTGTGTGTGTGTGTGTGTGTGTCTCTCTCACGCGAATAATAAATATCCACTCCAGCCCGCAAATCTCCCTCTCCACCCCCCTATACATCTAATACCACCCCCCTCCCCACATACCACCAAGAGATGACGCCACAGTGCAGTTGTGCCAAGGACGCTACAACACGGTAAAACTTAACTGCATTAGCCCCTGAGGAACACCGTCCAATATCAAGTGACACACCCATTAGTTAAACGATAACAGGAAGAGTTGAAAAAAAATAACAAAATAAGAAAAAAAAAGGTGAAAGAGGAGGTGGAAGGACAGACTAAAGATGAAATAACAGAAGAGAAAAAGGGTGTTGAGAGGAGTGGAAGGAGGATGTGGAAGCGAAGGAAGCAAGGTGAGAGAAGGAGGAAGAGGCGATTTAGAAACGGTGGGTGGAGAAGAGGATATAGAGAGGAAATGAGGCAAGAAAGATGGAGGAGAGACATGAGATGAGGGTTAAGCTATAAGGAGCATGATAAAGTGAGGCAAATTGGAAGGAAGGAACAAGTGTGTGTCAAGAGAAAGAGGATGAAGTGAGGCAACGTGAGAGGGGTTTAAGAGGAGAGAGGAAGACGAGGGTGATGATAAAGTAGGGGCGTGGGAGACAACGCGAGAGAGGAAGGAGTATCAGGAGAAAGAGAATATACAGGAAAGAGATAAAGAGGGGTAAAGGAGAAGGAAACATTTAAGAAAAGTGGACAAGGAAAAATGAAACCAAAATACGGTAAAGAATGAACAAAAAAACAGACAAATTGAGTAAAGGAAATAGTAAAAGCGGACAAGAAATTAAGGAAAATTAGGTATAAAGGAAGAAGGAAAAACGAACAAGGAAAACACACACACACACACACACACACACACACACACCTTGCTTCTGTATCCTGGTGGCATGACAGGGTTAAGCTTCAAGTGCCACCCATCCCTCCCTTACATCTGCGGTCACCTGGACAAGCAACACACACTCATGACGTCTGCTCACTCTTTTAATAAGCGTGGCCTTGCGCGGATCATCTACTTTCTCGTATTGTGCAAGCATTTGAATATACCGACCCCAGGAGAGGAAGGTGGGGAGAGGGGGGGATGGGGAGAGGGGGATGGGGAGAGGGGGGGGAGAGGGGGGGAGGGGGAGAGGGGGGGGGAGGGGAGAGGGGGGATGTGGGGAGAGGGGATGTGGGGAGAGGGGGGGATGTGGGGAGAGGGGATGTGGGGAGAGGGGGGGATGGGGAGAGGGGGGGATGGGGGAGAGGGGGATGGGAGAGGGGAGATGGGGAGAGGGGAGATGGGGAGAGAGGGATGGGGAGAGGGGAGGGGTGGGGGAGGGGTGGGGGGGGGTGGGGAGGGGGGGGAGAGGGGTGGGGGAGAGGGGGGAGAGGGGATGGGGAGAGGGGGGGAATAGGTGGGGAGAGGGAGGAATAGGTGGGGAGAGGGAGGAATAGGTGGGGAGAGGGAGGAATAGGTGGGGAGATGGAGGAATAGGTGGGGAGAGGCTTCTTGGAATATACTCAGCTGGGAAACGGAAAGAATAAACGTTACCCTGATCAAGGAACTGTGCCGCCTACTATTAAGGAACTGTGCTGCCTGCCATCAAGGAACTGTGCTGCCTGCCATCAAGGAACTGTGCTGCCTGCCATCAAGGAACTGTGCTGCCTGCCATCAAGGAACTGTGCTGCCTGCCATCAAGGAACTGTGCTGCCTACCATCAAGGAACTGTGCTGCCTGCCATCAAGGAACTGTGCTGCCTGACATTAAGTAACTATACTAAGGTACAAGAGGGGCACCAAGGTCGGGGAACTGTACTACGGTCAATGATCCACACCGAGATCCATTAACCGCACCAAGATCAAGGAACCCCGCCAAGGTCAAGTAACTTACCGCAACATGATCTGGCCGACATGTTCAGGAATTTTGCCCTGTTTATAGCATTACCAAATCAAGTTAACCCTCAAGGATCTTATCAAGTATGCACGCAATACCTTTTCCCACTGACCAGACAAGTATAATTTCCATCAAGTGTTTTCTTGTGAGTGTTTGCCTGTGTCTGTCTCTTCACCCCCCCACATACACACACACACACACACACACACACATACGTAAGTTTACGACGAGAGAAGCGACTCCACCAAATACCTGACCAAGGTGACTAACTTCCACACCACTGAGGATAAAAAAAACCCAGCCCCCCCAAGACCTGTTCTTAGGACGGGCTCTCCACCACGACAAGATCTGAGAGTCGGTTCTACACTCTAAATATATACGGTACTAATACCTTCTCGTCACATGCAACAGCCTCTCGTTTTGGGGTTCATTTCCCTGTAGGTCAAGGCACCACCTTTTACCACATAGGGAGGACATTGCCTGTACTGTAGGTTACACGGGTATTTATCTTCATATCTAGGCCGTGGCAAAATTTGTTTGATATCGTCACCATCTGAGAATTACTGCACCTGTACTCTATAATTTACGTACATTTCTGTTACTATCTACGTCACGGTGTATCTATATTGCACGTCATTACATGGGAATCTATGTCTGTTCCTGTACAATTTTTTCAGATAATCATATTAATATTTATGATCCGGTTACCACAGAGGAATCACGTTAACTAATGTACGTTGTATGTAAATTTGCATTCATATAAACATGAAGGGAGCAGCATACGATAGTCACTACAGGGAAAATACTGGAGCTAGACTGTATAATTGTATATATTAGATACATTTTTATACCACCATCTGAGACAGTCACCCGCCATCCTTTACATCTAATTGTCTAGGTTAGGTAAATTTTGGGTAACATTTTTATTCATAAGTAGACCACGGCACCAAAGCTCTCACTGTCACCATATGGGAATTATTGTATCTGTACTTCCCTATTCACATCTTGGTTCAGACATCACAGGAGTCTTGCTATCTTTGTGCTGCACATTTTGTCTCTCTTACTGTTCATATCTAGGTTAATATATTTTTAGTTTATGGACGTTTTAATTTTCAATAAACATTACTATTATCATTACAGCACTATTGACAAGGGAACTGTACCTTTAACCATACCAGAGTACAAATACTAAACGATATGCAATCGAACCTACAAAGACACGGAGCCGAATATTCGACCCGATTTACATACAATACATACACCCGTGTCCTTTCACAGAGGAAACATAATCGACCCAACCACGATACACTTACCACTCCGTTCTGTTAATAGTTTGAGTGCACTGAATTAGCTTCCATTAGCAGCGAGGGTGGCGGCAGAGAGAGAGGCAATTTTCCCAAGTCACAGCCGCGAGTCCACCGCTACTATATCGTCAGGAATCTCAAACGAGCTTACCCGAACCAAAGATGGATCTAATGAAGCACTTCTCATTTGGCTTCAATCAACGAAATGACGTCATCTGTGCTTCGTGTGTTCAAGTTTCAATGGAAAAGTCTACTGTCATTCAACCAGCGGCCCAGCAAATGAAAAAAAAAGCCATTTTTGTTTCTTCTCCAGTGAAAGTAGATCGAGTGAAACACAAGTCATTTTTGTTTGGTGTTCAGTAAAGGTGAACCCAATGAAGCAGGTGTTACTATGGCTCTAGGCTAGCCCAGTGGATGTGTCCAAGCTTTAATCAATGTGTCCAAGCTTTAATCAATGTGTCCAAGCTTGCATCAATGTGTCCAAGCTTTAATCAATGTGTCCAAACTTTAATCATTGTGTCCTTGCTTTAATTAATGAATGTGTCCTCGCTTCAATCAAACAATGTGTACTCGCTTTAATCAAACAATGTGCCCTCGCTTCAATCAAACAATGTGTCCTCGCTTTAATCAAACAATGTGTCCTCGCTTTAATCAAACAATGTGTCCTCGCTTTAATCAAACAATGTGCCCTCGCTTTAATCAAACAATGTGTCCTCGCTTTAATCAAACAATGTGTCCTCGCTTTAATCAAACAATATGTCCTCGCTTTAATCAAACAATGTGACCTCGCTTCAATCAAACAATGTGACCTCGCTTTAATCAAACAATGTGTCCTCGCTTCAATCAAACAACGTGTCCCGCTTTTAATCAAACAATGTGTCCTCGCTTTAATCAAAACAATGTGTCCTCGCTTTTAATCAAAACAATGTGCCCTCGCTTTAATCAAACAATGTGTCTCGCTTTAATCAAACAATGTGCCTCGCTTCACTCAAACAATGTGTCCTCGCTTTAATCAAAACAACAATGTGTCCTCGCTTCAACTGCAAACAATGTGCCCTCGCTTCAATCAAAACAATGTGTTCCGCTTAATCAAACAATGCCCTCGCTTTAATCAAACAATGTGTCCTCGCTTCAATCAAACAATGTGCCCTCGCTTCAATCAAACAATGGCCCCGCTTTAATCAACAATGTGTCCCCGCTTCAATCAAACAATGTGTCCTCGCTTCAATCAAACAATGTGTCTCGCTTCAATCAAACAATGTGTCCCGCTTCAATCAAACAATGTGCCCTCGCTTCAATCAATCAATGTGTCCTCGCTTTAATCAAACAATGTGTCCTCGCTTCAATCAAACAATGTGTCCTCGCTTTAATCAAACAATGTGTCCTCGCTTTAATCAAACAATGTGTCCTCGCTTCAATCAAACAATGTGCCCTCGCTTTAATCAAACAATGTGTCCTCGCTTTAATCAAACAATGTGTCCTCGCTTTAATCAAACAATGTGTCCTCGCTTTAATCAAACAATGTGTCCTCGCTTCAATCAAACAATGTGTCCTCGCTTCAATCAAACAATGTGTCCTCGCTTCAATCAAACAATGTGTCCTCGCTTTAATCAAACAATGTGTCCTCGCTTTAATCAAACAATGTGTCCTCGCTTTAATCAAAACAATGTGTGTCTCCCGCTTTAATCAACAGCGTGTCCTCGCTTTAATCAAAACAATGTGTCCTCGCTTTAATCAAACAATGTGTCCTCGCTTCAATCAAACAATGTGACCTCGCTTCAATCAAACAATGTGACCTCGCTTTAATCAAACAATGTGTCCTCGCTTCAATCAAACAATGTGCCCTCGCTTCAATCAAACAATGTGTCCTCGCTTCAATCAAACAATGTGTCCTCGCTTCAATCAAACAATGTGTCCTCGCTTCAATCAAACAATGTGTCCTCGCTTTAATCAAACAATGTGTCCTCGTTTTAATCAAACAATGTGTCCTCGCTTCAATCAAACAATGTGTCCACGCTTCAATCAAACAATGTGCCCTCGCTTTAATCAAACAATGTGCCCTCGCTTTAATCAAACAATGTGCCCTCGCTTTAATCAAACAATGTGCCCTCGCTTTAATCAAACAATGTGCCCTCGCTTTAATCAAACAATGTGCCCTCGCTTTAATCAAACAATGTGTCCTCGCTTTAATCAAACAATGTGTCCTCGCTTTAATCAAACAATGTGTCCTCGCTTCAATCAAACAATGTGTCCTCGCTTCAATCAAACAATGTGTCCTCGCTTTAATCAAACAATGTGTCCTCGCTTCAATCAAACAATGTGTCCTCGCTTCAATCAAACAATGTGTCCTCGCTTCAATCAAACAATGTGTCCTCGCTTCAATCAAACAATGTGTCCTCGCTTTAATCAAACAATGTGCCCTCGCTTTAATCAAACAATGTGTCCTCGCTTTAATCAAACAATGTGTCCTCGCTTTAATCAAACAATGTGTCTCGCTTCAATCAAACACTGTCCTCTTAATCAAACAATGTCTCGCTTCAAACACTGTGTCTCGCTTTAATCAAACAATGTCTCGCTTCAATCAAACACTGTGCCCTGGCTTTAATCAAACAATGTGTCCTCGCTTCAATCAAACACTGTGTCTCATAACAAACAATGTGTCCTCGCTTTAATCAAACAATGTGTCCTCGCTTCAATCAAACACTGTGCCCTCACTTTAATCAAACAATGTGGCCTCGCTTTAATCAAACAATGTGTCCTCGCTTTAATCAAACAATGTCTCGCTTTAATCAAACAATGTGTCTCGCTTAATCAAACAATGTGTCTCGCTTCAATCAAACACTGTGTCCCCTGCACAAACAATGTCTCGCTTAATCAAACAATGTCTCTTAATCAAACACTGCCTCGCTTTTATCAAACAATGTGGCCTCGCTTTAATCAAACAATGTGTCTCGCTTCAATCAAACAATGTGTCTCGCTTAATCAACATCTGCCTCGCTTTAATCAAACAATGTGGCTCTTAATCAAACAATGTGTCCTCGCTTCAATCAAACAATGTGTCCTCGCTTCAATCAAACATGTGTCTCTTTAATCAAACAATGTGTCTCGCTAATCAAACAATGTGCCTCGCTTTAATCAAACAATGTGTCTCGCTTTTAATCAAACAATGTGCCTCGCTTCAATCAAACAATGTGTCCTCGCTTTAATCAAACAATGTCTCGCTTCAATCAAACAATGTGTCCTCGCTTCAATCAAACAATGTGTCTCGCTTCAATCAAACAATGTGTCTCCGCTTTAATCAAACAATGTGTCCTCGCTTTAATCAAACAATGTGCCTCGCAACAAACAATGTCTCGCTTTAATCAAA
>NW_024713129.1:19239972-19269972 GCF_018991925.1 Homarus americanus
CAATGTGTCCTCGCTTTAATCAAACAATGTGCCTGCTTCAATCAAACAATGTGTCCTCAAATCAAACAATGTGTCTGCTTAATCAAACAATGTCTCTTAACCAAACAATGCCTCATAATCAAACAATGTGTCCTCGCTTCAATCAAACAATGTGTCTCGCTTTAATAAAACAATGTGTCCTCGCTTAATCAAACAATGTGTCTCGCTCTAATCAAACACTGTCCTCATAACCAAACAATGTGCCTCGCTTTAATCAAACAATGTTCCTCGCTTCAATCAAACAATGTGTCCTGCTAATCAAACACTGTGTCTCGCTTTAATCAAACACTGTGTCTCTACAAACACTGTCTCCTTAATCAAACATCTGTCTCGCAATCAAACAATGTGCCTCGCTAATCAAACAAGGTGTCTCTTTAATCAAACACTATGTCTCATGATCAAACAATGTGTCCTCGTTTCAATCAAACATGTCTGCTTAATCAAACAATGTGTCTCGCAATCAAACAATGTCTCGCAATCAAACAATGTGTCCTGCTTCAATCAAACAATGTCCTCGCTCAATCAAACAACCTCGCTTCAATCAAACAATGTGTCCTTTCCCTAATCAAACAATGTCCTCGCTTCAATCAAACAATGTGCCTCGCTTTAATCAAACAATGTCTCGCAATCAAACAATGTGTCCTCGCTTTAATCAACAATGTGCCTCGCTTCAAACAATGTGTCTCGCTTCAATCAAAATAACGTTCTCGCTTCAATAAACAATGTGCCTCGCTTCAATCAAACAATGGTCCTCGCTTAATCAAACAATGTGTCCGCTTCAATCAAACAATGTGTCCTCGCTTCAATCAAACAATGTGTCCTCGCTTCAATCAAACAATGCCTCGCTTAATCAAACACTGTGTCTCGCTTTAATCAAACAATGTCCTGCTTCAATCAAACAATGTGTCCGCAATCAAACAATGTCCTCGCTTTAATCAAACAATGTGTCCTCGCTTTAATCAAACAATGTGTCCGCCTAATCAAACAATGTGTCTCGCTCAATCAAACAATGTGCCTCGCTTTAATCAAACAATGTGTCCTCGCTTCAATCAAACAATGTGCCTCGCTTCAATCAAACAATGTACCTCGCTTTAATCAAACAATGGCCTCTTTAATCAAACAATGTGCCTCGCTTTAATCAAACAATGTGACTCCGCTTTAATCAAACAATGTGACCTCGCTTCAATCAAACAATGTGTCCTCGCTTAATCAAACAAAATGCCCTCGCTTTAATCAAACAATGTGTCCTCTCTTCAATCAAACAATGCCTCGCTTAATCAAACAATGCCTCGCCAATCAAACACTGTGTCCTCGCTTCTAATCAAACAATGTGTCCTCGCTTCAATCAAACAATGTGCCCCGCTTCAATCAAACAATGTGCCCTCGCTTCAATCAAACAATGTGCCTCGCTTTAATCAAACAATGTCGCTTCAATCAAACAATGTGTCTCGCTTAATCAAACAATGGGCCTCGCTTAATCAAACAATGTGTCTCTACCAAACAATGTGCCTCGCTTCATTCAAACAATGTGTCCTTTAATCAAACAATGTGCCTTCTTATCAAACAATGCCGCTTTAATCAAACAATGCTGACCTCAAATAATGTGTCCCTTCAATCAAACAATGCCTCTTAATCAAACAATGTGTCTCTACCAAACAATGTCTTAATCAAACATGCCCTCGTTTCAATCAAACATGTCTCTATCAAACAATGTCCTCGCTTAATCAAACAATGTGCCTCGCTTTAGTCAAACCAGTCCTGCTGACCAAACAATGTGCCCGCTTCAATCAAACAATGTGTCCTCGCTTCAATCAAACAATGTGTCCTCGCTTTAATCAAACAATGTGTCCTCGCTTTAATCAAACAATGTGTCCTCGCTTCAATCAAACAATGTGCCCTCGCTTTAATCAAACAATGTGTCCTCGCTTTAATCAAACAATGTGTCCTCGCTTTAATCAAACAATGTGTCCTCGCTTTAATCAAACAATGTGTCCTCGCTTCAATCAAACAATGTGTCCTCGCTTCAATCAAACAATGTGTCCTCGCTTCAATCAAACAATGTGTCCTCGCTTTAATCAAACAATGTGTCCTCGCTTTAATCAAACAATGTGCCCTCGCTTCAATCAAACAACGTGCCCTCGCTTCAATCAAACAACGTGCCCTCGCTTTAATCAAACAACGTGCCCTCGCTTTAATCAAACAATGTGCCCTCGCTTCAATCAAACAATGTGCCCTCGCTTTAATCAATGAATGTGTCCTCGCTTTAATCAAACAATGTGCCCTCGCTTTAATCAAACAATGTGCCCTCGCTTTAATCAAACAATGTGCCCTCGCTTTAATCAAACAATGTGCCCTCGCTTTTATCAACCAATCTCTTTGCATACATGATTTTCTTTTAATGAATGAATACATACACGTAAACGTCCTTTAATCAACACGTGTATCTGACCTCGTTGTAGCTAATGGATATGTAACCTCACATGCATTAACAATAACAATGACTGGCCTCAATTTCAACACTGAATAATCGTAAACAGACGGGAGACACTAAAAAAAAATATTAACTTAATCTCTTTTGTTAGTAATTATTCCAATTTTTTTTATGTTTTTCGAGAATATAACTAAAGTCCAAGTAACAATTTTCATATTAAACTGTTAAAGACAACAAATACGGAGTAAATTTTTTTTTAAATTGAAGGTTACATATTATTATTATTATTATTATTATTATTATTATGAAAGCAATCTCACTACAAAAGGCCTTTACGAGATATCGAACTCGTAAATAACAAGATTGATCCATTCACAGGGAAGCTAATCGTCCGCACGAGAGAATCTAGGGGGGCCAGACAGAGTAATTTTGTGGGTCAGTGATTTCCATATTGGAACTCGACCTTGGCACCCACCCACCCACCCACGAACGAACGAAAGAGAGAGTTGAGAGAGATTAATGACACATGGTTCCTCTTCCTATTGGTCCCAGAGAAGGGCACATATACACTAGATAGACAGACATAAACAGTCCCACAAAACACATCAAGGTTGAATTAAACATGTAGGCTGACCTTTACCACAATTTTAGGGGTTTAATTTTGAGAGAGAACCCGAGTTTTGATGACTGGGAAACTAGTGGTCGGTCGGTCGGTCTGTCTGTCTCAGAGAGACAGAGAGAGAGAGAGAGAGAGAGAGAGACAGAGAGAGAGAGAGAGACAGAGAGAGAGAGACAACTGTTAAAACATGCATAGACAACGGTCATTAAAGGAGTCAACAGCAGCCAATACTAAGACAGGACTGCTAAAACAATGGTGCTCGTCCTTCTCCCTTTCTTTAGTCACCCTTAGTGGTTTCTCCCAGCAGTTTCAGGGGGTCTCTTCTCCCTCTATGGTTTCTTCCTGGTCTCTTCTCCCTCTATGGTTTCTTCCTGGTCTCTTCTCCCTCTATGGTTTCTTCCTGGTCTCTTCTCCCTCTATGGTTTCTTCCTGGTCTCTTCTCCTCTACGGTTTCTTCCTGGTCTCTTCTCCCTCTACGGTTTCTTCCTGGTCTCTTCTCCTCTACGGTTTCTTCTGGTCTCTTCTCCTCTACGGTTCTTCCTGGTCTCTTCTCCCTCTCTACGGTTTCTTCTGGTCTCTTCTCCTCTACGGTTTCTTCCTGGTCTCTTCTCCTCTATGGTTTCTTCCTGGTCTCTTCTCCTCTATGGTTTCTTCCTGGTCTCTTCTCCCTCATGGTTTCTTCCTGGTCTCTTCTCCCTCTATGGTTTCTTCCTGGTCTCTTCTCCCTCTACGGTTTCTTCCTGGTCTCTTCTCCCTCTATGGTTTCTTCCTGGTCTCTTCTCCCTCTATGGTTTCTTCCTGGTCTCTTCTCCTCTATGGTTTCTTTCTGGTCTCTTCTTCCTCTACGGTTTCTTCCTGGTCTCTTCTCCTCTACGGTTCTTCCTGGTCTCTTCTCCCTCTATGGTTTCTTCCTGGTCTCTTCTCCTCTATGGTTTCTTTCTGGTCTCTTCTCCCTCTATGGTTTCTTTCTGGTCTCTTCTTCCTCTACGGTTTCTTCCTGGTCTCTTCTCCCTCTACGGTTTCTTCCTGGTCTCTTCTCCTCTATGGTTTCTTTCTGGTCTCTTCTTCCTCTACGGTTTCTTCCTGGTCTCTTCTCCTCTATGGTTTCTTCCTGGTCTCTTCTCCCTCTATGGTTTCTTTCTGGTCTCTTCTCCCCTCGGTTTCTTTCTGGTCTCTTCTTCCTCTACGGTTTCTTCCTGGTCTCTTTCTCCTCTATGGTTTCTTCCTGGTCTCTTCTCCCTCTACGGTTTCTTCCTGGTCTCTTCTCCTCTGGTTTCTTCCTGGTCTCTTCTCCCTCTATGGTTTCTTTCTGGTCTCTCTTCTTCTTCTCTACGGTTTCTTCCTGGTCTCTTCTCCCTCTACGGTTTCTTCCTGGTCTCTTCTCCTCTACGGTTTCTTCCTGGTCTCTTCTCCCTCTATGGTTTCTTCCTGGTCTCTTCTCCCTCTATGGTTTCTTCCTGGTCTCTTCTCCTCTATGGTTTCTTCCTGGTCTCTTCCTCTATGGTTTCTTCCTGGTCTCTCTTCTCCCTCTACGGTTTCTTCCTGGTCTCTTCTCCCTCTATGGTTTCTTCCTGGTCTCTTCTCCCTCTATGGTTTCTTCCTGGTCTCTTCTCCTCTATGTTTCTTTCTGGTCTCTTCTTCCTCTACGGTTTCTTCCTGGTCTCTTCTCCCTCTACGGTTTTCTGGTCTCTTCTCCCTCTATGGTTTCTTCTTTCTGGTCTCTTCTCCCTCTATGGTTTCTTTCTGGTCTCTTCTCCTCTATGGTTTCTTTCTGGTCTCTTCTTCCTCTACGGTTTCTTCCTGGTCTCTTCTCCTCTATGGTTTCTTCCTGGTCTCTTCTCCCTCTATGGTTTCTTTCTGGTCTCTTCTCCCTCTATGGTTTCTTCCTGGTCTCTTCTCCCTCTATGGTTTCTTTCTGGTCTCTTCTCCTCTATGGTTTCTTCCTGGTCTCTTCTCCCTCTATGGTTTCTTCCTGGTCTCTTCTCCCTCTATGGTTTCTTCCTGGTCTCTTCTCCCTCTATGGTTTCTTTCTGGTCTCTTCTCCCTCTATGGTTTCTTCCTGGTCTCTTCTCCCTCTATGGTTTCTTCCTGGTCTCTTCTCCCTCTATGGTTTCTTTCTGGTCTCTTCTCCCTCTATGGTTTCTTTCTGGTCTCTTCTCCCTCTATGGTTTCTTTCTGGTCTCTTTCCTCAATGGTTTCACCTTTCATCCTACTTGGTCTCTTCTCCGTAAGTGTTTTTTTTTACAACATTGCCTCCCTAATCTCTTCACCGTCAGTAGTTTCTTACAAGTCTTTTCTCTTCTCCCTGCAGCCTTTACTGTTCATCCTTCCATAAAATGACGAAATAATACGATTGGCAATTTTTTCCCCAAACTTAGACTATAATGAAAGACACATTTATGACTTTATTTTCACTAAACCTTATGTGTACATGAATGCTATCACCGAATTAACACATACGTTTGCTTAAAACAGAGATTTATTTTCAATCTAACAAAGAGGATCACTTGAAGATTAGCCCCCCCAGCTTATTCCATCTGATGCTCAAACACCTTAACGCTATCTGTAGGAAGGGGGGGGGGGTTAGGTTACCGTTAGGGTGGTTAATCGTAAGGTGAAATGAGCTGAGGGGGGAGGACTAATCTTCAGGTGATCCGAAGAATATCTTGCCAATACTGTATCACATTACATCTCCAGTAAGAGCTTTACTGGGAGGCATATATCTAGAACAGACAGACAGACAGACAGACAGACAGACACACGACACACTGACAGACACCTGACCCGAATTTTAACACATCATGGAAGGTCACGTGGACACTAGTATTATCTACTGGATGTGGCAAACGGAGTGTGAGGTCGTTATGGAGGTAGAGAGTAGTGGTGGAGAGGGACTGTGGGTCGTTATGGGGGTAGAGAGTAGTGGTGGAGAGGGAATGTGGGTCGTTATGGAGAGAGTAGTGTGGAGAGGAATGTGGATCGTCATGGGTAGAAGGTGTAGTGGTGGAGATGGGTCGTTATGGAGGGAGAGGTAGTGTGGAGGAATGTGGGTCGTTATGGAGTAGAGTAGTGGTGGAGAGGACTGTGGGTCGTTATGGAGGGTAGTGGTGGAGAGGGAATGTGGGTCGTCATGGAGGTAGAGGGGGAGAGAGTAGTGTGGAGAGGAGTGGAGTCGTTACATGGAGAGGGGAGTGGGTCGTTGGAGAGGAGGGATGTTGGTCGTTATGGAGAGAGAGTGAGTGGTGGAGTCATGTGGGGAGGGGAATCGTCATGGAGGAAGTAGTGCTGGAGAGATGTAGTCGTTATGGAGGTAGAGGTAGTGGTGGAGAGGAATGTGGGTCGTCATGGAGGTAGAGAGTAGTGGTAGAGAGGAATGTGGGTCGTTATGGAGGTAGAAGAGTGGTGGAGAGGGAATGTGGGTCGTCATGGAGGTAGAGAGTAGTGGAGGGACTGTGGGTCGTTAGGAGGTAGACAGAGTAGTGGTGGAGACGGAGAGTGGGGTCGTTATGGAGGTAGATAGTAGTGGGAATGGGAGAGGAATAGTGGTGGAGAGGCACTCGTCATGGAGGTAGAGTAGTGGTAGAGAGGGACTGTGGGTCGTCATGGAGGTGACAGTAGTGGTGGAGAGGGAACATGGGTAGCAGTAGTGGTGGAGGGGACTGTGGGTCGTCATGGAGGTAGACAGTAGTGGTGGAGAGGACTGTGGGTCGTCATGGAGAAGACAGTAGTGGTGGAGGAGAGGACTGTGGGTCATGGAGGCAGACAGTAGTGGTGGAGAGGGACTGGGTCGTCATGGAGGCAGACAGTAGTGGTGGAGAGGGACTGTGGGTCGTCATGGAGGTAGAGAGTAGTGGTGGAGAGTGAATGTGGGTCGTCATGGAGGTAACAGTAGTGGTGGAGAGGAATGGGTCATGGTGGCGGTGAGTGGTGGGTCTTTAGGAGAGAGAGGGATGTGGGGTCGTGGTGGGTGACGGGTCATAAGGAGGAGGGGGGGTCGTCAGCTGCACGTCGTCACCGGGGAGTGGTCAGCAGATGGTCTTTCCTCTTTGGTGGGGTCGTTAGGTGGGTCATATCATCAGAAGGCAAGGGAGCGAGGAGAAAGCAGTTGTAGGAGGGTATGGGGGAGGGGGAGGCAGAAGGGGGGAGGAGGGTACTGGGCAGTTGTGCAACTCTTGCCCAACACGCGCATCTCACCACTTCTTCCCCCCTCCTTCCTATATCACCACCACTATCACCACATCCCACTACTACTACCTCCACTACGCTCGCTACAAAACCAACACCACCATTAACACCAACACTACTAACACCAGCACCACTATCATCACACAGCACCACCACACCACACCTACTAACACCAGCACCACTACTAACACCAGCATCACCCAACACCAGCACCACTACTAACACCAGCACCACCAACACCAGCACCACCAACACCAGCACCACCTAACCACCACACCACTAATACCAGCACACCACTAATACCAGCACCACCATAATACCAGCACCACTACTAACACCAGCACCACTACTAACACCAGCACCTACCACTAACACCAACACTACCAACACCACTGCTAACACCAGCACCACTACTAACACCACTACCAACACCAGCACCACTACTAACACCAGCACCACTACTAACACCAGCACCACTAACACCAACACTACCAACACCAGCACCACTACTAACACCAACACTAGCAACACCAGCACCACTACTAACACCAACACTACCAGCACCAGCACCACTAATAACACCAGCACCACTACTAACACCACTACCAACACCAGCACCACTAACACCACTACTAACACCACTACCAACACCACCACTAACATCACTACCAACACCAGCACCACTAACACCACCAGCACCACTAACAACACCAGCACCACTATCAACACCAGCACCACTATCAACACCAACACCACTATCAACACCAGCGCCACTACCAACACCAGCACCACTACCAACACCAGCACCACTATCAACACCAGCACCACTACCAACACCAGCACCACTATCAACACCAGCACCCACTATCAACACCAGCACCACTATCAACACCAACACCACTATCAACACCAGCGCCACTACCAACACCAGCGCCACTACCAACACCAGCACCACTATCAACACCAGCACCACTACCAAC
The DNA here is from genome assembly GCF_018991925.1 of Homarus americanus. Classification (NCBI taxonomy): domain Eukaryota; kingdom Metazoa; phylum Arthropoda; class Malacostraca; order Decapoda; family Nephropidae; genus Homarus; species Homarus americanus. Next base: position 19,248,227 of record NW_024713129.1, read on the forward strand.
ACCACTATCAACAGACACCAGGGCCTGAAATCCATCATTTTTCTCTACCGTCTGGAACTGTCCCAAGCCGTCATAGCACTACATGTTAATTTTCTAAAGTAACTTTTCGATAGATGACGTAATAACAGTAACGGCACAGACAGCTTTGCTTACAAGATTTGTTCGTTTTTTTAGCTACCAGCAGCACCATCTACCCCAGCTTGAAATAACACTACGCAATCAACTTGCCAAAATAACATAGTTCGATCATGCCGTAATCATCAGTCAATCACAAGGAGCTTAACGATGAATAAGAGTTAAGTACACCGAGCAGTGAAACTCGTCAGGGACATATCCAGGTGAGGAGAGGGGACTGCAGTATCAACCTATTGAGGGAGGTACCCGGCGTGTAATGAGCGCACACAAAAGCTTGTTTACAGTAATCATCTGACTGTGAAAACATGTTTACCGACAGCGCTAACGCTGTGTATTTAATGGCTATCATTGTTATATTCATTCTACACAATAGTTTGCTGAATATAATAGGTCATTTGTTGGGATTGATGAACATGGATTTTTAAATATCCACCCTCCTGTCACCCCACCTGAGCTCAATTTCCCTCCCACCTGCCAACCCACTGTTCCTCAACCCCGCTATCCCCCACCCCTCCACCTAGCAGTTCGTCCTTATGCCACCACTCACTCTCTCTGTTTAGTCACCGTCTCCAAGCATGCGTGCGCTCCCCTTCCCAGTACATCTCATTCCCTCTTTCCATCCCACCCTCTCCCCTAACTTTGCCAACTTAGCCTGTCGTCTCCCCCCTCCCTCCATCTTAAGCCATTCCCCTCCAGATCAGCCCATACTCCCTCCCCTCTCCCTCCGTCCCAGCTATCCTCTTCCCTCACCCTCCCACTACCCCCCTCCCGTCAGCACATGACAAAATCTGGTGAAAGCGGGGTCCTCCCAACCCTCCGCTTACAGACCCACCACAGCTATAGAATGCCGTGCAAAGTTTTGTCATAGTAATCGCATTATATGTGACTGCCTCCTATTTTTTATACAACCTCTCTGTTGTCCGCCAAGCCCAAAGCCCTTTTTATTTTATTTTATTTTTTCCTTTGGGGGGAGAAGGGGGGAAACCAGCATAAACGAAGTAACAATTGGTTTTACATAAAATCTTAAGAGATTCTAGTCAAAATACAAGTTTGTGAAAATTATGTACGGCGATTATTTTTTGTTACACAATAATTAAGAGAGGCGGCAGTTCGAGTGGAGGAAGAGATCGTCTCCTGTCGTAAGGGTCACAGGTTTATTCCCTGGTCACCCCGGTGCCCAACTGTGAATACTTTTACACTTCCCCTTGCACAGGATACCCATTAAACTAGCTCCCGCGCCTGTGTGGAACAAATCTGAATCTGGATGGGTAATACAGCTTGGAATAACGAAAGCGGTTGAACAGTCTGAGCTTAATTACAGTGTGTTGTATCAGCACAGTACATAACGGACATGGGAAGATTGATGACAAGTTCGCATGATTACTTATATATACCGGTACACTTTAGGCAAATCTTGTTAAAATTCAATTCCTTACACAATACACAAAAATTTCAAAAGTGGTCTTGTTAAAGTAAAAGTTATTGCTGGCCATATAACATTTTATATACCGTATACTGTAGATACTTAAGTGTTGGCAACATGACAGTTATACTAATCATTATATAACCAATAGTCTTATAAAAAAGATGATATCTTGTCAAACAAGCCTTTAAGCAAAACTTGTCAAAATACAAGTTGTTACAGCCCATTACAATATATTTTATCCGTAACATTTACAACAAATCTTGCTCAAATAAAATTTCTTATAACGTAAACATAACATTTTCAAATACACTTCCAACAAGTGTAGTCATAATTCAAGTTGCTACAAAATGGACAAGCATTGTAGAGGCCAAGATACCGTGTACAATTATTAAGCACTGAGGTCTGTGTAGATGCAGTAGTACCACAGACCAGTCAGAGACAGTACAGTGCAGATTATCGACCAGCAAGTGCATGGAGATCTGGACACACCTGAATCTACACAAGAAACATGGAAAAAAAAATATATATATATATATATATATATATATATATATATATATATATATATATATATATATATATATATATATATATATCACAAATATATTCTGTCGATATTCTAGTCTACTACTTGTTCTAGAAATGTTATTACCCGTCATACAACGTGGTTAATGTTGCGATATCAGACCATTATGGCGGCAAGGTTGGAAAAAAACACGGGACTGTCTCAATCTCTAAGTCGACAATGTTGCGATACCGTAAATATAGGACTTAAATGTCCCGTGATGACTTTGCATGTAAGGTGGAGGTCACTAAAATGTTAACTTAACTGTCCAGGAGAAGATTGCCATCATTAAAATACGAAAAGGACACATTGAAAACTGTGATGAGCTCTCACGCTAACTAGAAGGGGGAGGATGAGGAATAATGGTGTTTGGTTTATATATATATATATATATATATATATATATATATATATATATATATATATATATATATATATATATATATATATATATATATATATATATATATATATATATATATATATATACATCAAAGCTAATGAAAATAAAGAATAAGAGAGCACTAAAAAGGAATAAACAAAATCATTGTTAATACACGAGAGCTACTATTAACACGCACTACTGTACCACAGTCTCCCTATAGAATAGTTTATGCAAGGTCTAAAGAAGAGGATAGACTAATGTAAATAAAAAGTAACCCTTTGTGTTCAGGGAGTTAAAACACTATGCTAATGTACTCAAGAGGGTTAATCTTCAATGACGCATTCTGTCGAGTCAATTATCAACTACTGTACCCCACAACCACCTAAGTACTCGCTACACCTCCCCCTCGTGAAAAAAAGCCTGAGCTAGACTCGTCTCTAACAACTCCACCTCCTGAATCTCACAGCCCCACCTGCTACGACACGACTACCACGCCATAGGCTTTTGTCTGGAGACATTAAACACGGAAAGACCAGTCAGCACCTTCAATAGGCCAGCCACGGGAACAAAAATTTACCGCCACTACTTACTACAGGCAGCAGTATACGGTCATAACCCCCATACAAAGCAGCCTTTAACTCACATCACAAGTTAACACATGAAATGTTTCCATGGTCGCTACTACAAACACGTATACCAGAGGGACCATAACGACCACAGCAACCTCATTAGTAGGGCAGAGAAGACCAACCTGTCAAACTCCTAATAGACATTTGTTTAACGTGGCATCCATGTTGACATTGCTGCTATGGCATCATGCAACACATAAAACGACACAATGCTGACGCCAACACACCAAATATTTACACGGACACAACTCACATTCTGAAGGTACCGCTACCTCAACACTATGCAGACGCCAACAGACTAAATATTTACCCGAACACGGTATAAACATATGCTCGGGGATCTTTAGGATCACTATTACAATCCAAGGTATATCGCAAGACGCCCCTAACTAATACCATATGGTAACGAACAATATGTTACCAGAGACTATACTATGATGGAGAAGCTACAAGAGGCGATCACTAGTACTCAACATAACGAGTACCGTACATAATAAGGGGACTCTGACACCATAATCCAAGGAAATAAAACATATCTTCAGACATTTTAATCACGTGAAGGACCTGGAAAAATGTACCCTGTATTCCCTGGTGTCTATATTTTTTGAAAGTCAAACTCCATGAGAAAAAAAAATCCAAGTTAAACTAGTAGACTTTTTTTTTATTTATTTCCCCCCTTTCTTCTCTCCTCCTCAAAACTTTCTTCCTCTTCTGTTATCTAAATTTGTGCGTCCCAGGAACTAGGATGCCGTACATTTTGAAACCTTCCACACATGTCCCACGGAAGTCTTGTGTCACACCCAGCTGCGAGGGGTTAGCAGATGCCTTGGAACCAACTTAAGCTACACCCCAGTTAGACTATTTACCGACGTGTCAAGCAGGTATTAAAACTAGTATTGGGATAAACGTCGTTGTGCCGAATAATAAATGTCAGTCAATCAATATTCTGACAGAACAAACAAGACGAACAAGATTTTCAGAATTCCCTAGACACTGACCAATGATCAAAGACTAGTCAGGATTATTTTTTTAAGAATTACGACAACTTTGACCAAACAATAATATATTTTCTGAAAGACAATATTAATCAAACATTTAACCCATGATTTTAAGGTCTACGACACTGATTACATTAACGACATAGAACCAAATACATGTAACATCTGTTTAACAATTCTGGTAGTGATCATCATTGCCATATAAGAATACCCGGCGCCAACAACAGGTCATAATTTTAGGATTTACGATAACAACATACATGTTCAATAATGTCATACAAAGAATTACAATGGAAAACTCTAATCAAGAATCATATTAAGTCCTATTAAAATTCATGATGCGTTCAATCACTCATTATTTTGAGAAATACAACAATACTGACCAGAATGATGATAAAACTATCCAATTACATTTCACAATCTCAATAATGCCGACACTGCTTAGAAATACGACGAATAACAACATTTAAAACTCATATGACAGACGATGATTTTAAGGTAGTTCCACTGACTATCACTTGCACGCTTGAGGTACAGTTTAAACTCAGTCTCCAACAAGAACAACTTCACTTTATAAGTCTTGACCACCAATAATGCCCAGTTTTATTTGATACCTATTGGGCACTAGGAGAGCTAACGTGGGATTACTGCCCCCCTGGACGTCCATCACACACTCACCCGCTGATCCCAACACACCTCAACCAACTTACCTAGAAAGAAAGGAAAAAACAAATTAGGTATGTGCATTAGAACATGTAAATTTACAGGTACATTTTTCATCTTCATATATATATATATTTGTGAATGTAATCAGTTTTACACCAATAAGTTACATTAGATGCACGTACTGCATTAGGTAAATTAACAACCAGATATTTATAAAAAAACAAATTAATTACATCCACAGTACTGGGCACGGCAAGTCATTTTAGAAACCATATACCAATTACCTGTATCATTTCACAGGTAACTTCAGAACATGCAATAAAAATTCTGATATGCATATATATAATTTGATATTTTTTTTAAAGTAAAAGCTAAATTGGCTGCACGTTTTTTTTATGCAAGATTTCAGAACCTGATATAATAAAATATACATTTCAGATAAACTTATCTTTTTAAACGTTGGCTAAAATGTTTACTGTATTACTTCAGGAGTAATGTTCAGAATCTAAATATAATAATAAAAATCCTGGATCCATATATGTGTTGACACGGAGGCCTCCACGCATTATTAATCTGTCAAAGGATCATAACTTGACTCGTACGCATGAAACCGTCACACCCACACAATGAGACCATCTGTACTGTATATGATGACTAAACTGTATATATACTAAGTGTGAAACTAGGATTAATAAGCTTACCAAACATTTCGCCAAGTGCAGACGGACGGATTTACAGGGTATACCATACAGTATATGCTCCCTCTTCCACGAGTATATATGAGGCGAAGTCATTACAAACATGTACTTTAGATCAATTAACTAAACCTAACACATTAATATTTTTTTTCCTTATAAACAAGACGAGGTTTAACATTTAGGAAGTACTACCATAAAAACTGTATACGATCAAAATACCAATAGCCGCTCTGACTGTAAACACGATCATCGGTTAGACTAAGAATACCCTCGATATTTCAGTGAATAGGATAACCAGTTCCATACTGAATATACGACCACTGGTAAGATTCTGTGGGTACAATAAAACGTTACACTGCATAAATAAAATAACTGGTTACATTACACAAATAACATGAAAGGTTAGATAACAATGATATGATAAAAGATTAGACTGCATAAACCCCAAACGAAACTGCATATATAACTGAATAGACATCATAATAACAGGTTAAACTGCATAAATACAGTATCAGGTTAAACTGCATAAATACAGTATCAGGTTAAACTGCATAAATACAGTATCAGGTTAAACTGCATAAATGCAACACCGGGTTAGGCTACACTATATAAACATGATAACCGGTCAGTCTGTATATATACCCGGCTAAAGTTTATCACCATCATCATCATAATCATCAAAGGATCGTGTAAGTTACGAGAAGTTACTAAGGTGATGGAGTAACTTATTTTGAGATGCGAGACAGTTGAGGAAAAAACTCTGTCCTAAGCCACACCAACAGCCTCCGTCTTGCCCCACTACCCACACCTACAACCTCCGTCCCCCCCAACTACCCATCAACCCCTGGTATTGAATAACTTTATCATCAGTGTAAGGTGATAATATAATGCTCAAGGGAGCTGGTCATCGTAAACAAAGGAATAAAACATCATAAAGAAGGGATTAAGATATTGTACACGGGGAGGAGGGGGAGGGAGGGTCAGTCATCGTACACAAGGGGTTACGTTACGTCGATAACAAACACCAGCAATGTTACTCGCAGTCATTCAAGAACAACAGAGATGTCGCGCTCTGAATATAAGCAATAAAGCCACAATCCTGGCCACCAGAGCATCGACTATTATAAGGAGACCCGATGAACCTCTTGGAAACAAGAGATGGTGCAGTCGTCCACAACACCACCAAGTAAACCAAGTGATTTCTTATTCATGTAAGCACATCACGTCACGTGCATCATTAATCTTCACTAATGTTTTCTGTCGCCTCAAAACGCCCACCATCCCAGTATTGATGATGATGGTAGATAAGCAATGCACGCAGTTATGAAGCAACTGAGCAATCTTGACCTGCTTGGTTGACTGGGGAGATAAGCAAAGTGAACAACTTCGAAGCAAAGAGAAGGTCCCAACTCACTAAAGCAGATATGCAAAGTATGCAGTTACGAAGCAATTGAGCAATCAAGAACTCCTGATTCACTTGGTCGATAAGCTAAACAGTACAGTTTTAGAGCAATAGGATAGACTTAACTCACTCTGGCAGTGAGTAATCTGGATGTGTTGAGATAGTCTAGACTTCCTTAAGCAGATTAGCAAAATGAACGACTGTGATGCGGGCATCTGGTTTACTTCGCTTTAAACATAATTTAGGGTGAATGGACTATCTACTGCTGGTGCTTGTGGGTCATCCGCTCACTTCACCCACATGAATCTGATATATATATACTGTGTATATATATATATATATATATATATATATATATATATATATATATATATATATATATATATATATATATATATATATATACTCTGTTAACGAATATGATGTATTTCTTTGTGTATGAACCTCTGTCCTGCGTGGCAGTGAAAAGTGATGCACCCTCAGAGTCAAGACCTGACTGAATTACTCACAATAGGCAAACTGTACTCCAAGCTTTGTCAATAAATTTGTTAAACTAAAAAAAAAGTTCACTTCCTCAGTACAGTTTGTTGGGAATGAAACAAGATTGATGGACAACTTGGATAATGTAAAGCGAAAGGAAATGAGAGGAAATATAAGACAAACAAGCACAGATGGGCGTTATAGATACCGACTGATACACAAGAAGAAATATACATAAAGACGGATAGGAGCAGAGAAAACATATGAACAGATAAAGTTGGATAGAACACACGACACACTTGCAGAGACAGATGAATAACAGTTACAGTATAAATAAACAGCCAGATGTCGAGAGACACAGACGGACAGAAAAAATTTATGTATGTGCACACTAACCCCCTCCTCCCCACCCATCGAAAAAAGGTCAAATGCCAACCCCCGCCACTCCCTCACCCTGCAAGACTCCTGAACTACCCCCTGCCCCGCGCTCATCTCAGCCCCTCTCCCCCACTCACCTTCTAAATTTTGATACACCTCCATTGTTATCACCTTACAAACTCAATCTTCCTAATAATGAACACAATTATGAGCAAAAAAAATAGTAACATCAAACAGAGCTTCGTCCAATAGTTCCCTTTTTTTTTTGCCTTTTAAAGGTAGTAAATGGAACACAATGCTGCCCATTTTTAACACAATACGGCATTGTCAATGCGGTAAAACGCGTGCCATTGTTAACAACGCTGCCCGGTGACCACACACACACGTGCACGCACACAGACACGCGTGCGTGCACGCATGCACACATACGCATGCGTGCACGCACACACACAAGCGTGCACGCATACGCACACACACAGTGATGTGAACGAACTCTTGTTTTGTGTTAGAGAATTACCCAAAACAAAGTTCTTTTACTGTACTACCAGCTTTTTAATTCTCGATACAAACTTAGCACTGAGGGAGATATTTTAATGCCGTGATGACCCCCGCCCCCCCTCCCAGTTTATGATCAGGGAAAATAATTAACCTTCCTTCCCTCAACGCTGCAAAACAGTTATTTAAATACAAATACCTATTTAATTTTTCCTTTTCACCACCGTGCAGCATGTTGCCAATTTCCGACCCATCTTGGAGGTAAATATCCCGAGGGTGTAGAGCGTAGGTGAGAGGTGTATATAAACGAGGGCGTAAGTATGTCTTTGGTGCGGGGCGTCTCTCAATTCTTACTCTCAGATCGTCCCTTAAACTCCAATTACTTTGAGAAGATGAATGAACAGGTTCTTTCACGTCACGCTGGTTCTAGTAATGCACATGGATCAACACTGGCTACATTCTTCATCATTCCATACAGTGTTCAAGTCGTGCAGATGTATATCACATAGAACTCTTTCGTGATGTTCCTTAGTAACCATTACAAGTGATAAGGGTTGTTGGTTATTGGTTGTTAAACGAGTCTCCAAGCCGTATCAGTAATTTCAAGATAACTTTTCCCCAATGTTTAATATAATAATTTAGTCACTTACATTACTCTATAAAAATAAACCCATAAATTTACTGGTGTGGCATCACGATTCACATAAGCAAACAATTAGATTAATATGCAGTGTAACGACTAAGGAAGCCTAAAGTGGACGGATGTTAAGCGAGAAATTAATTTTGACAGTAGGTAACAGCCCCCCCCCCTCCTTATACCTCCGACGGGAGCCCTGAAGCCTTACCAAGGCTAACACCGCTCCTCTATCTGTAAGGTCACTCAAGGTCACAACAGGAATCGGGGTCACGGCGATAAGGCATGGACAATATCCCTGCTGGCAATTTATCACGTGATCTTACGAGACAACTTCCACTGAACAAAATGTGAAGACAATCTTTCATCGCAAAAATAACAATATATAAATAAACAAACAAATCCCATGAAATAAGTTACACAAAAATAAACCCTATCAGCCAATTTCCCAATAATAACAAAAAATTATCTCCCGGGACAAAATTCACCGTCTCAGTTTTCAATCGACAATCCCACAATAAAATCTCCCACTGGATAAAACCCCACCGCACAATGCCCCTCAATAATTTTCCACTCGACAAACTCCCGCCTGAAGGCAACATCCCACTCACGAACACGTGTGCCGGTGACCCACTCTCGCACCTGAGCTATCACTCCAATAGAGAAGATGCCACCCACCACAGTAAGGTAAATACCAGCCACAGCAAAGGTCGACTGTTAAGGTCAATGGATCTCCAAAGGCCTTAATATACACTAAGCATTTAGCCAGATCTATTAGTGGGTAGATAAGGGACCCAATTCCACGATACAGTTCGGCTAGGATGAAACTTACGACGACTGGATCCCATTAGGTTTGGACCTTAATCCTAATGGTTAAATTGGGTTAACAGGCGGGCCTATTCAGGCTTGGACCCATTGGGACTGGTGCCCATTTGACTATTTTCCCCAAGATCAAACTAACCCCGTTGCTATTCTTAGTCGATCTATCGTAACGATAGCTTATCACTCACCGGTACAAATGGACATATAAATACCAAAGCCTATCTAATCTCTTTCCAATAAGCCATACCCTACGACCTATCACATGTTTAATTATGGTCGTCCCCCTCTCATTCTCCCCTTTCAAACTCCTATACTAAATAATGACACATAAACTAGTCATATTAATAGCAAGTTCGAGACATGTATAAATAATTCTTTATCCGTCAGTGAAAGTGTATGACATTCTCCGTCACTCGGTCAGTTAAAGTTACACCTAAAGCTGCTGGCAGGACTCATAATAAAGTAAAAAAAAAATTATGAATATTAATTACCATCATGTATAACAGAAGCCCATTTTCCATTCATTCGCTGTATAAACTTGTCCTAATGTGTAACTGGGTGCGTGAGTGTACCAATGGGGTTCAAGACCTCAAAACAGAGGGAGAGTTCAGGACACCCATTCTCAGAGGATAGAAAGCAGCGTTTTCCTCCTAACTACAGCTGTGACAACACAGCTAAATGATTCAATCAAAGCTACACTACAAGAGTAACCTCTACATAACATCGAACTTAACAGCAAGACAGACCTTTACTGGTTAATTATATTCCCTTTACACAAGTTATGCCCCTAATTTAACGAATACAATCATCATATATCTCACCAGTGATTCATTGTACAAATATAGTGAGTTTGTAATTAACGGTAACCATACAGACTGGAGGCTACATCACTCCCGCAGAGTAATTCATAATGCATTAAGATACAAACACACATTATCTCAAATACAAACAAAATGACCTCGATAATTATCAATTTAACCGCAAGATAACAGACAAAAATTAAGTATACAAGCAACCAAACAAGATACCAAGAACATGCATGTAACCTGCAACACACAGCACTTAAATAAGACTATACTTAAGCCCATTTTGTATTATATATATATATACAAAAGATGGCTCAAGAATATGTATAAAGTGATAAAGTGTATACAATGTAAATCATAATACACACTTTCGTGGTGTACAATAATGAGGACGGCGTGTGGTGGTGGGGTAGTGATGAATAATGAAGAGGGGGAGGTGGTGACAGTACATGTCTGACTAGAAAGTGAGGAGTTGATCCGTCCGTTGTACTAGATCTTTCTTCCCGGTCTACACCAACAGGAATAAATCCGTAAAATGCATACATATGTATGTATGTCTGTCTGTCTGTCTGAGTGTGTGTGTGTGTCAGAGATGTGGCTGGTGGCGGTGGAGACTCTTGGCAGTATAGATCTGGCTAGATAACGAGCGAGCTAGTGTACCACAGCCCTTAAGCCACCAACCCGCTACACATCTTCCCTCGCCCTACACCACCAGGAATGAGAACATTGTGTGTGCGCGCGCGCGCCTGTCCCCAACTAAGATGCTAAGGGGGGGGGAGGGAGAGCGGACTTATGTTATAGATCTGCTCACAAAAAGATATGCAAAGACCAGCAGCAGCAAGCAGGCAGCCTTCTCCACCACCAGGATACCAACAAACACACCCGGTCACCACCACCACATCCGCCAGACAACCAGCCCACCACCACATACACCAGACAACCAATCCCACCACCATGACATCCGCCAGACAACCAATCCACCACCAGGAAATCAACGAAACACTTACCTACCCCCCACCACCACCACCCGCAGATCGTCGCTCTACACCAGCAAGAAGCACTACAAGTAATGGTGCAGTGCGTACAATATGACCTCCATCCCACCACACTCACCACATATCCTCTCCTACCCTGCCCTTGCCCCGCCCGCCCTGAGAGAGAGAGTGACTAGGAAAGTAGGAAAATAAACGGGAGGGGAAAGGGGGAAGGTGAACTAGGAAGACTGCTTGGTAAAGTAGGAAAACTTCCCCTGAAAATAGGTGTAGTTGTTAGAGATGGAAATGGATTGTTTGAAGGTGGTTGGGGATAAAGGGTCAAGGGTATGGCGACGGTAGAGGGGCGTGGTCGACGAGGAAAAAGGGGTGTGGTGTGATGAGGAATAGAGGTGTGTAAGGAAGATGCTGAAGAGGAAGGGTGGGGGAGAGATGGTTGAGAAGAGAAGGGAGGGAGGGAGGGAGTAGTGGGTGGACGAGACACTGGGTGGAGGAAAGAGTACTAGGTGGAATGGAAGATACAGTGGGTAGGAGAAGTGTGTATATGGATGGAGGAGAGACAGTATATAAGAGGATGTGTAAGAAGGGAGATACCTGGAGGAGAGAGAGAGAGACAGTACGTGGTTGAATAAGGGTCAACGGGTGGTGCAGGCGAGTGGGTGGAGGGATGGTGCAAGGGTAGACGACACAGTGCCAAAACTTCCATGAATAAAACAAAACGCAGCAACATCAACAACTGGTTTTAATCCTACGGGTGATGCTACACCCAGGAACCCTCTCCCCTCCCTGGGTAGCGCGCGCGCGCGCACACACACCAATATTCTGTGTACCCTCAGTAACATTATACAAAGCGTGTGGATTGATTCAAGCTGAAGTATTTGTACAGTGTTGGTGAAGCTGGTGGTTAATGTGGCGGTGGTGTTGGTGATGAAGAGTTAGGTTAGAGGTTGTGTTTTTGGCAATGGTGTGTGTGTGTGTGTGTGTGTGTGTGTGTGTGTGTGTGTGTGTGTGTGTGGGTGGGTGTGTGCTCACAGAAACTATATTGCAATGCATAAGGAATCTTTGTATGCAGTTACGATGTGTACATCACAGTATCGTGGCGTGTACTTGTATACAAATAGTGTAGTGCCTTGGTGTAATTTGGAATGCGGATACAGCAGTACAGAGTAGTTTAAACATGGTATCCTGGAGTATAGTGTACATAAATGGTACACTGGAGTATACGTAGTGTTTACATGGCACCCTGTAGTATACGTAGTATGTATACATGGTATCCTGTAATACATTTAGCGTGTATACATAATATCTTGCAGTATATATGGTATACTTCATGGAGTACTCGTAGTGTTTACAGTAAATTTGTGCGAATAGTTTGTAGGTGTACACTCAGCATTTCGGAATGCGGATGGTGTAGCACTGTGTACGTAGTCTGCATGTACTTGGCATCCTGCAGTGTACATACAGTAGTGTGTGCACATGGTATTCTGGTATGTGCGAGTGCAGCCAAGTAGCACCAGTGGGCAGTTCATGTCTATATTTTCAGGTTACATCTGCGCTTTGCCATGGCAAGGACGTGGTGCACACACACACACACACACACACACACACACACACACACACACACACACGCACGCACGCACCAACTATAATAAGCAACACCGGCGAATAATATAAGCCGGCTGCACTGAGCTGGTAAAAAAGTCAAATAATCAATAAACGAGTTTTTCCTTAGCAACACAGGAAATTTATATAACTAAAATATATAGTTTTTATAGTAATCGTGACCATTAATATCACCGTAGCTATTAATTATTAATTTTATTAATTATTACTATTGCAATAAATATTACTATTATTATGTATTATTACTGCTATCATTACCATTAGTAGTTATACTTATTACAAATGGCATTATCATAGTTACTGCTATTTTTAACTATTAAACTAATAATAATACCCCAACGATGCTAAAAGAAGAAATTAAACAAAGAGAAGACAAAAACGAGGCAGAGGATTTTTGAAAAACAATGATCGTCTCCTTGAACTGTGACCTTGAAGACGGAACAATGAGCAAGTAACTGAGACAAGAGAGACTCCCCTACCACTCACTTCACCTCGTTATGAAAATTGAACCCTATCAAGCGCCATCTCAATAATTGATACCGCACCAAACCTTACCACTTAACTAAACCTCACCACGTTTCCGTCCTAACACCACACTAAACCTTATCACGTTCCATCCTTACACCACACTAAACCTTATCACGTTCCATCCTTACACCACACTAAACCTTATGTTCCATCATAACACCACAATAAACCTTATCACGTTCCATCCATCCTTATGTTCCATCCTTACACCACACTAAACCTTATCACGTTCCATACTTACACCACACTAAACCTTATCACGTTCCATCCTAACACAACATTAAACCTTATCTTGTTTGTCATCCTCGTAATTGAACACCACAAGAAACCTTTTACCACATTCCATCCTGATAAACAATTACGTTACGGGACGGGATAAGATCTGTGGAAGGTTTTCTCATGTACATATTCAAGATCCCTAGCCATGTAATTACCGTATGCTAATGTACACTGCGACCCGCAATTACCATTACTACAACAAGAACACACTCAAGTTTCCCATGCAATTACATCATCCATTACTGTCCCACTGTAATCTGTAATTTTCAAGGAAAATAAAGTTACAGTTTCCCATGTAGTTGCCGACTCTCACTGTACCACTGTAATCTCATTTAATCAGAAAAGTTAGTGTAATTTCCACCCTACGTTATTCTACCACTGTATAAAGTAACTTTCTAGCTAAATAAACAGGTTCAGACTCAACACACACACACACGCCCCAAACACTACAACCCAACGTATTGTTGGTGTTGGAATAAGACCACAAAACGTAAGCTATGATCCCCACACTACATCCCACACACGGTAAACATTGAAGAAAAAGGACAGCTATGATCCCCACACTACGTCCCACACACGGTAAACATTGAAGAAAAAAGACAGCCATGACCCCCACACTACGTCCCACACACGGTAAACATTGAAGAAAAAGGACAGCCATGATCCCCACACTACGTCCCACACACGGTAAACATTGAAGAAAAAGGACAGCCATGATCCCCACACTACATCCCACACACGGTAAACATTGAAGAAAAAAGACATAAGCAGGCGAGGTGATCCATATTACACTATACGCGTCTTAGCGGAAATATGTGTACCATGAGGGACTCGAGGGATCTACAGTATATGCTTCACAAATAAGCATCCCAAATGTTGGAGGAGACTTACGGACAGAAAAACGGAAGGACGAACGAAAACCTAACCTAACCCACACCTCTAAAAAACCTGAACACTAAACTAGAAGCGGTACATTTAGTACAAACCGCCTCTGCCATGGAGAAAAAAAAAGACACTATTATGGTCAAATTTCACCTTCCAGCCTTAGTGCCTGATATATCGGCCGGATATGCAAGCAAGGAAGAAAACTAATGGAGCAATCACCCCAGCACCCCATCTTTCGCACGGCATCTGGAGAGAACATGGTAGGGGAGTGGGAGATGGTGTACAATAAATGAAATGCCAAAGCTACGGTGTGTTTGTGCGGCCTTTCAGGTTCATTAACATAAATCTGACGTGCAACTATGTAACGCCACTTCAGAAGACAAGGATGATACGATCTTTACAAACAAAGGTCAACAGGCAAACATCCTCTTTTGATTATAAATACGATACGCCTCACCTACATTTTCTATGGTCTTATTATCCCAAATATCAGAATTTTTGCCCGGAAAATTATTGAATAACGATAATCCTCCTTTTCAACTTTTTTTTTAAGCTAAGTCTCAGGCGATAAATCACGTTTACGAGCGAAAAATAAATCAAAATACCCAGAGAGCATTCCAGCCCATGTATCTATCTTTGACACTGGAGGAGGAAAGCAAATGAGGCGAGGGAAGAAGAAGAGGGAGATGGAGGACGGAAAGGAGATTGGAGGAAGAGCAAGGGGAGGAGAGTGTAGGAGGAGGAGGAAGATAGTGGAGAAGAAGAAATAGGAGAAGAGTATAGTATGGGGGCCAGGAGGGTAGGTCATGGTAGCCAGGTAGTGACTCCATCTCCCCCATCCCAAAAGTGAAGACACAAACCCCAATCTCAGCATCCCGTCTCAACCCAATCTCAGCATCCCGTCTCAACCCAATCCCAGCATCCCGTCTCAACCCAATCCTAGCATCCCGTCTCAACTCAATCCCAGCATCCCGTCTCAACCCAATCCTAGCATCCCGTCTTAACCCAATCCCAGCATCCCGTCTAAACCTAATTCTAGCATCCCGTCTAAACCCAATCCCAGCATCCCGTCTTAACCAGAAAGTACACACACACACTGTCTCGTTTAAAATGCCGCGAGGAGGTGTACGCGGTTGGCACGCCAGATACACATCAGCGGAGTGCCACTAAGGTGCGTCAACACCGCTTACTGTCGCGCGTAAAATTCACCTAGACAATAACCCAAGCCTTTAGTGTATAAATTGTTCATCAGTCGAGATAACGGAAGAAAGCCGAGAATTAGTGAGACAAAGTAAGATTGAGAATAAAGAGAAAGATCATATATAAATGTCCTTACTTCAAATTGGTGTAAATAGACAATAATAACAGAATAATATTAATATCATACAATAACAAAGAATTAACAATGAACATAGAATACAGTAATCGTAACAACAGTACCAAGAATTTAAAAAAAAATCATTATAAAGCGATAGCCTCATCATACACTGTTTATATTTTCCAAGAAATTAACCGTTTATTCTTATCATTATTACCTTACCATTATCATTATTACCATTATTATTACTATCATTCATTATCATTCCTGCTAACTCTTCCCATCTACAGTATAATAACATTGTGTGTGTAGTGGTGTGTACTGTGAGGGTGTGATAGGTATATTGGGTGTAGAAGAGGGCGGATAAGTAAGTACTGGTGAGAGAACGGGGTGAGGAGAAAGAATGTAGGGAAAGGAGGAGATGAGGAGAAGAAGAATTTGGCTGGGTTGGGTCGCGCAATTGCTCCACACACACACACACACACACACCACCCACCCTCACCTTACACCCCACCCAATCACCTAGCCCTCCCACCCTCCACCAGGCCGCCAAAAATACAACCCCAAGGCAACATGACAAAATATACAGCCAAGACCACAGACTCGAAATACCACCAAGGTCACCACCATCCTCACCTGACGACCCAAACACACTACCTAAATTCTACATTCCATTTCACGCAAAGTTGTTAATTTTAATCTATGAATCTATGCACTGAATTTTCAATGTATGCATATCCAAGTCTACTGTACGTGTATAAAAGAATTCTATTGACAAGATTTTATTTCGAAATTTTTAGCACTAGTTTATAATAGCCACAAAGGCGAGTAAAACAGTAAAGCGGTCCAAGTAAACTATAAGAAGATTCCAGAAGTATCCACATTTTTATATTGACCAATGCTAAATATTGTCATTTAGGCCATTAATGTACACAGGTATATTTTCACTGGCCTTTTTTTTGTTAAATACAGGGAAGGGTATTCTTCATTACTTGCCATATAATAAATACATTTTTTCTCTCGACCAAATAACTGACCTTAACCTTCACATAGAATATAACTGCAAAATCAACCAGATACTTACACAACCACACCGTGCGCAACACATCATACACTGGGTTTTACATTATCATAAGCCTACCCTTATAAGCTTCCCAGGTTGACTAGACCCTGATGGTAGCTCACCAGGTTGTGGTGCTGGGACCCCAGTCCTGGTAAGTACCCAATCCCAAAATGGTTCCAACCTAAGCAAATGGTAGCGAGTCTTAATAGCTCCAGTCTTAATATTAATGGGCCCTGGCACCCCTAAAGGTTAAGATGGGTTTGTTTACGCTGGGAACTAGACTATGTCATCTGACCGACACGCGTTCGTCATATCAAAGGCACGTGTGGAGCTTGAGCGCATCACCTGGCTGAGGAATGGGCCAAGGTGGTGTGCACAGTATCATCAGCGGCCTCCAGTGATGGTGGTGGAGAGGTTAGGTCATGCCTGATATCTGATAAGATAACAACCAAGGCTCTACCTTATGTAAACACACGAGATTTATGCTGGCTCCTTCAGTGAAGTTTACTTCGATTTGAAAAAGTAAGAGGGGGGAACTATCAGTTCAGAGGGAGAAACTAACATGACCTTGTAACCCAGGGGGAGGAATCAGTGGCATCACTTTTTGATAAAAGTAAATTTCCTTTGTGCGAAGCAGCTGTGAAATTACACAGGATTGCCTGCGATTCCTTCAAAGTTACATAAATTTTGTATGGAATAAAGCACCTCTTCAAGTGAATAAATTCCCTTCACCATGCAGAACACGGCAACTGCCTAGCATGCCATCCACCATATCCGTGAAGAATATAACTTCCCATACATGAAACAAATTTGACAGCACCCAAGTATAACGTGGCAATTTTCCCATTACGTGACTGCCATAACCGTGCACGACACTGCATGACCTATGGCGATTGGGTGCATAAATGCTTGGCATACGGGTTCCAGTCTTAATTGACTCCAGCCTAGCCATTAAATTTGGATCCTGCTCCTACTGGGATTAAATTAGGAAAGGGACTATCCTAATAAAACTAAATAAAAATAAAAATTGCACAGCATTCGTAATGGTTAGGTTGGGGACCGAGGAGGACTGGGGCCAGTTTGACCTGAAACCCCTTTTACCAGAGTGAAGTGGAGTGTAAGCCAGCTTGGCTGGCTGGGTGGCTTTCTAGGTAGGTAGGTAGGTGGCTAGGTATGTGTTAGGGTGGTTGGCTGGCTAGCTGGGTGGATTGCTAGGGAGCTATCCGAGTGGTTGGGTGGCTGGCTGGGTGGGTGGCTGGCTGGGTGGGTGGCTTGGCTGGCTGGCATCGAAGGGGTTCCCTTGAGCTTGGACTCAACATTGTGCTGCTGCCAAGGTGAGGGGGGGAGGAGGGAGGATGATAGAAAGGGAAGGAGAGAATGAGAAAAGGAGGGGAAGAAAAAGAAGGATAAGAAAGAAACGAAAGGGGTGGAAGAGGAAACGAAAGGGGAAGAGAAACGAAAGGTGGGAAGAGAAACAGGGTGGAAGAGGAAACGAAAGGGTAAGAGAAAGAAGGGGTGGAAGAGAAGAGGAGGAAGAGAAAGGAAGGAAGAGAAAGGGAAGGGGAGGAAGAGAAAGGGAAGGATATGAAAGAAACGAAAGGGGAGGAAGAGAACGAAAGGTGGAAGGAACGAAAGGTGGAAGAAAAGGAAGGGGTGGAAGAGAAAAGGAGGAAGAGAAAGGGAAGGAGGAAGAGAAGTGGGGAGGAAGAGAATAGGAAGGATAAGAGAATAGGTAGGAGGATGAGAAAAAGAAGGAGGGGACGAGAAAAGGAGGGGAGAAGAAAAGAGGGGGGAAGAGACAAAAGGAAGGGGAGAAAGGAAGGAGAAAGGAAGGGAGGAAGAGAAAGGGAAGAGGGGAAGAGAAAGGGAAGGAGGAAGAGAAAAGGAAGGGGAGGAAGAGAAAAGGAAGGGGAGGAAGAGAAAAGGAAGGGGAGGAAGAGAAAAGGAAGGGGATGAAGAGAAAAAGAAAGGGAGGAAGAGAAAAGGAAGGGGAGGAAGAGAAAAGGAAGTGGGAGAGGAAGAGTATTTCTCCCTTACATACTATGATGCATAATCGTTCCAAAAATAATCTTTACGATTTTGTGAGACAATATGAGACAACGTACGAAGGATTTTGACAACCATACCAAGACAACAGGAGTTGCGGTGTTTATTTTTAAATTCATCGGACCTCTCCATAAAGTGTACACACACATCAGGCAACAATCACACTTATACCCCCCCCCTGCGTAACAATCACACCTGCCCCCATTCAACACCCACCATGTAACCAGAACTGTGTGATATTCTTAATTTGCACCATGGAACAGTCGTACCTTTACAAATAGCTCTCTCTTTCCTCCCAGTAACCACTATGTCCAGTAGCTGTCTAAGGCAATAACCTTACTAAACTGACAGTCAGCTGACACAATAGAACACCTGTACAGCTGAGCCAGGTACCACGGCCAAATTAAAACAAACAGGTGTACCAGGTAACAATGACACCTGCACCATGCGTCCCTGATGATAACTATACCGTGGCACCTTCACCTCATGCCCGGGAAGGTCCAACAGCGAGGTATATATACACAAGTCTCACGTGAGGTGCCTCTCCCTCCCGCTGACACACAGCCCCAAGAATTCTTAACTCTTTTTTTTAATCTCTATTAATATGATTTCGTAGCATCTGCGTAGCCTTTCTTCTACCCAGCTTTTTCATTGAGCAGGTGATAATGTGCTACAGAAAAAAGTGAGTGTGTGTGTGTGTGTGTGTGTGTGTGTGTGTGTGTGTGTGTTTTGTGTGTGTGTGTGTGTGTGTTTTTGTGTGTGTGTGTGTGTGTGTTTGTGTGTGTGTGTTTTGTGTGTGTGTTGTGTACAGGTGTGGAACCAAGGCATGATATGAGTTGGGGCGAGACAGAAGGGTGGGGAGCACCACTAGTTATATAGTAGCGAGAAGCGAAGCGGCCTACACCAGGAGGCAGCCTATAAATACTGTGGTGGGGACGCACGGCTCCTAGTGGGGGTGGAAGGCTGCTGGGTGGTTATGGTGCGGGGTGAGGGGGTGCTAGCTCCGGCAGGTGGTCGAGCTCTTTCCCCTGCTGCTGCTGCCCCCCAATCCCGTTTTCCTCATTTTATTCAACCACCCCTGCGACCTCCGCCCCTCACCACCTCTCTCTCTTCGTCACCTCTCCCCCCCTTAACCTCCATATTTCTTAACTTTACCCCTCTCCCACACCCCTCCATCCTCCCTTTTCTTCCCCCACCTCCCACAGTCGCCTTCCACCATCCCATCCATCACTTAACTCCCATACACCTTTCACTACCTGTCCTACCTCCTTATCAGCACTAGCTTACCCCTTTACCACTCCTGTCTTGCCACTCACACATACAGTATGTTCACACGCACACAAATACACCTAAACAATCCTTAATGACTACGAGATAATGAAGGAAAATTAACCTGAGTATACATAGTACAAACATCCTCATTCCTACAGACAGGTGCATTTTCACTCATAAGAATATAAAGGTAACTTAACATCCACAAAGCCTCAGTAATATTCAATAACTTCCTCGTAAGAACATATATACAAATGAACACCCCCAGAGGCAAAATTATTCAGTACAAAATAAAACACACAAAACACTTTTTAAAGTTTTGACGCACATCATTTACAAGAGCCATAAACTGAAGTCCAAGACCTAGATTGATTTAATCAGTCAATATCCATCAAGAAGGGGACCCAACATCTAGCCTCCATCTGTAACTTTAATTCCTGCTGTCACCATCTGTCATATAGATAAGTTCTCTAACACCCAGCCACGGCCAAGAAAGTGTCCTCTGTCCACTGTAATTAGGACAGTACCCTTTTTCACTCCCTACTTCGTCAGGACTGTGTCGCATTTACCGCCCCCCTCCTACTTCCTTCAGATTCAGATTTGCCCACGCAGACGGGAGGGCTAGTTTATTCCGCACCCCTTTACATCCTGTGCAAACCGAAGCGCTATAGTATTACAGACGCCCTCCTGCATCTTGTGGTCATGAGTGCCACCTTCTCCCCCACCCCTTCACTCCCAGGAGCAGTTGTGTCCTTTGCCCTTTTTCTACCCTGAAGTTAATGAAAGAAAAGACAGCCCTTCCCCTACACCAGAATAATCCTCCTGTCGACCAATAGTAGGTTAATGTCCCCCTAAACCCCAGAATAATAATCCTCGCCCCTCCTCCCCTTGTGTGGCCAAGAAAGTGACTCACTACCCCGTGGCCCAACAAATGGCCACTCGTCTCCATCCCCGTGATCAGACAAGCGCCTCCCTCTCACTCTCCCCTCGTTACCAGATAAATATCCCTCGTCCCCCTCCTCGTGACTAGACAAATGTCCCCCTCCACCATGACTACATGAGCTCATGCCACCCCCTTTTCCTGACTAGTGTTCCCCTACCCCTCGTGACCAAACAAATGATCCCCCTCCCCTGTGACCAGACCTCATATCCTGACAAAATGCCTCCACCCCCGTGACCAAACAGCGCCTTCATTCCCCTCCCCCCTTGGTGATAAAAAAA